>NC_084558.2:43273327-43325827 GCF_033978685.3 Nerophis lumbriciformis | reverse complement strand
TTTTTTTTTTTTTTTAATTTTTTATATATATATACATATATACAAACCCCAAAACCAGTGAAGTTGGCACGTTGTGTAAATGGTAAATAAAAACAGAATACAATGATTTGCACATCCCTTTCAACCTATATTCAATTGAATAGACTGCAAAGACAAGATACTTAATGTTCAAACTGGAAAACTTCATTTTTTTTGCAAATATTAGCTCATTTGGAATTTGATGCCTGCAACGTGTTTCACAAAAGCTGGCACAAGTGGCCAAAAAGACTGAGAAAGTTGAGGAATACTCATCAAACACTTATTTGGAACATCCCACATGTAAACAGGCTAATTGGGAACAGGTGGGTGCCGTGATTGGGTATAAAAGCAGCCTCCATGAGATGCTCAGTCATTCACAAACAAGGATGGTGCGAGGGTCACCGCTTTGTGAACAAATGCGTGAGCAAATTGTCCAACAGTTTAAGAACAACATTTCTCAACCAGCTATTGCAAGGAATTTAGGGATTTCACCATCTACGGTCTGTAATATCATCAAAAGGTTCAGAGAATCTGCAGAAATCACTGCACTTAAGCAGCAAGGCTGAAAACCAACATTGAATGCCCGAGAACTTCGA
The DNA here is from genome assembly GCF_033978685.3 of Nerophis lumbriciformis. Taxonomy (NCBI): domain Eukaryota; kingdom Metazoa; phylum Chordata; class Actinopteri; order Syngnathiformes; family Syngnathidae; genus Nerophis; species Nerophis lumbriciformis. The sequence goes on along the minus strand of NC_084558.2, from coordinate 43,325,213 downwards.
TCCCTCAGGCGGTACTGCATCAAAAACCGACATCAGTGTGTAAAGGATATCAACACATGGGCGCAGGAACACTTCAGAAAACCACTGTCAGTAACTAAAGTTTGTTGCTACATCTGTAAGTGCAAGTTAAAACTCAACTATGCAAAGCGAAAACCATTTACACCCAAAAACCCCGCCGACTTCGCTGGGCCCGAGCTCATCAAAGATGAACTGATGCAAAGTGGAAAAGTGTTCTGTGGTCTGACGAGTCCACATTTCAATTTGTTTTGGAAACTGTGGACGTCGAGGAAAAAAACCACCCGGATTGTTATAGGCCAACACAGATATACAGACAACATTAACACTCACATTCATACACTCGGGCCAATTTGCTGCCAATCAACCTTGCACTTTATATATAACTTACTATATATCTAATATTTTTTGGTTACAGACTAAAAAAACATTAAGTTATTATTTGTTGTAAATTAATCTATATTTCTTTATTATTATTTCTCTTTGAATGTTGGGTTTATTTAATTGTATTTTTTTTAGTATCAAATAGTTCAAGTTGGTCAAAAAAGATTTTAATATATAGATCTATTATGTATAATAAATATTAATAATTTTTTAACAGGCAAATTGATGCATTTTATATATCTTACTATATATTTAATATTTGTTTGTTACAGACTAAAAAAACATTAAGTTATTATTTGTTGTAAATTAATCTATATTTCTTTATTATTATATATTTTTTTAAATGTTGGGTTTATTTAATTTAATTATTTTAGTATCAAATAGTTCAAGTTGGTCAAAAAACATTTTAATATATAGATATATTATATATAATATTAATATTCTTTAAAAGGCAAATTGATGCACTTTATATATATCTTACTATATATTTAATATTTTTTTGGTTACAGACAAAAAAACATTAAGTTATTTGTTGTAAATTAGTCTATATTTCTTTATTATGATATATTTTTTTTAATGTTGGGTTTATTTAATTGTATTATTTTAGTATCAAATAGTTCAAGTCGGTCAAAAAAGTTTTTCATATATAGATATATTATATATAATAAATATCATATTTTTTCAAAGTCAAATTGATGCAATATATATCTTACTAATGATCTAATATCTTTTGGTTACAGATTAAAAAACATTAAGTTATTATTTGTTGTAAATGAATCTATATTTCTTTATTATTATTATCATTTTAAATAATAAGGATACAATGGTATGCAGAGGTGTACTTATAACAATTTTATAGACAAATGATATTATTTATAGACACAGCGGACAGTCGGGGCGGGGGGAATGATTTGTTCTTCCTGGGGGTGTGGAACAGAAAATAATTGATTAATTGTATTTATAAGATATGCAATCAAATAAATGTACACAAATTGTTTGATTTAAAAAATAAATAAAATAAAGTTACATTTTTTTCATGTATTTGTACAAACTATTTTCTGGGGACCCAAATGGCACCGATTCGTTGGAATGGCCCCTTTAATCGTCTGGCCTCCATGATCTTGGCCTACACGGTTCTCCTAAAGGAGCATCATAATCCAGGTTATTCAGTTAATCGACATATTTGTGGTAATCTTCCAAAATCATGTCATGTAGATCCGCCAGAGCCAACAGACAGCCTCAGATTATAGCCAAGGATTGGATTAGCACTGCTGATCCAATTATATACACACTAGTCCAGTGTTTTTCAACCTTTTTTGAGCCAAGGCACATTTTTTGCGTTGAAAAAATCCAGAGGCACACCACCAGCAGAAATCATTAAAAAAACGAAACTCAGTTGACAGTAAAAAGTCGTTGTTGGATATAACTTTAAACCATAACCAACCATGCATCACTATAGCTCTAGTGTTTTAGTTCTTGTCTTGCGCTTCTATTTTGGGGGCTTTTTCTTTTTGTGGGGTGTTTTCCTGTAGCAGTTTCATGTCTTCCTTTGAGCGATATTTCCCGCATCTACTTTATTTTAGCAATCAAGAATATTTCACTTGTTTTTATCCTTCTTTGTGGGGACATTGTTGATTGTCATGTCATGTTCGGATGTACTTTGTGGACGTCGTCTTTGCTCCGCAGTAAGTCTTTGCTGTCGTCCAGCATTCTGTTTTTGTTTACTTTGTAGCCAGTTCAGTTTTAGTCTCGTTCTGCATAGCCTTCCCTAAGCTTCAATGCCTTTTCTTAAGGGCACTCACCTTTTGTTTATTTTTGCTTTAAGCATTAGACACCTTTTTACCTGCACACTGCCTCCCGCTGTTTCCGACATCTACAAAGCAATTAGCTACCGGCTGCCACCTACTGATATGGAAGAGTATTACACGGTTACTCCGCCGATCTCTAGACAGTACAGACACTCAACAACAACACATCATTTGCAGACTATATGTAGCCGAGCTAAATTTTATTCTATTTTATTTTAATTTTGGTCATTTATTCACATCATTTTTTGTGGTTAACTTCCCCAAAAGTGTTTCTCATTGTAAATAGGTTCCACTCTATTATTTTCCATTACATACCTTTTTGTTTCCCTGGGGGGTGATTTGGCGTTGCACCTTTGTGACCAGCTTCAGTGAGCACTGACGCTCGGAGCTGGTAAGTCACGTTTATGTCTCTCTCCCTTTGTTTTTTTTATAAACTTTTTGGTTGTCGTTCTTAAAAGTGTTTTGTGGGAATGCGCACTGTCTTGTGACTTGTTGGTGGGCATGCGTGTTGAATTCCTGAATGTTGGTTGTTGAATTAGTGACAAAAAAATGACTTTTGTATGCTAAATTATGTGTGGATTAGCTTATTGCTAGCGGCAGTTGTTGCGGGGTTTCCTGGTCTCGTAAATTTACGCACGGGTCAGGGACTCTGTTGTGTGTCTGTGTGGACATCTTGTGTGCCGCTCTAGCATTAATATGAGTGTGTATTATTTTCTTCTTTATTTTTTAGTGGAGAGCAGAGGTGGGTAGTAACGCGCTACATTTACTCCGTTACATCTACTTGAGTAACTTTTGGGATAAATTGTACTTCTAAGAGTAGTTTTAATGCAACATACTTTTACTTTTACTTGAGTATATTTATAGAGAAGAAACGCTACTTTTACTCCGCTACTTTTATCTACATTCAGCTCGCTACTCGCTACTCATTTTTATCGATCTGTTAATGCACGCTTTGTTTGTTTTGGTCTCAGACAGACCTTCAAAGTGCCTGCGTTACTGGTGACGTTTCACTCCGTTCCACCAATAAAATGCAGTCACTAGTGACGTTTGACTCCGTTCCACCAATCAGATGCAGTCACTGGTGACGTTGGACCAATCAAACAGAGCCAGGCGGTCACATGACCTGACTTAAACAAGTTGAAAAACTTTTTGGGGTGTTACCATTTAGTGGTCAATTGTACGGAATATGTACTGTACTGTGCAATCTACTAATACAAGTTTCAATCAATCAATCAAAAGTGTAAAGGAAAAAAGACACTTTTTTATTTCAAACGTACATCCCGTCACAAGCCTAAAGACTGACTGCACAGTTCCTGTCTTCACAATAAAAATGCCGCTCTATCGCGCCTGCGCTTTCAAAATAAGAGTCTCCGAAAGCCAGCGCAAACAAGCTAGCAAGCTACGGAATTTGCCGCCAATGTATTTCTTGTAAAGTGTGTGAAAACGAATATGGAAGCTGGACAAATAAGATACCAAAAACCAACCACTTTCATGTGGTATTAGACAGAAAGGAGGAACTTTTTTTCTCCTGCATTTGAAAACGTGGACGTTAAGCACTGCTGTCTGATTACAATCAATGCAAGTCATCAGAATCAGGTAATACACCAACTTATATTCTTGTCAACATGAAAGAAAGGAATCTATATGTGTTAAACATGCATGTATATTCATTAAAACACCTTTAACATGTAAACAAAAACGGCAAAATAAATAAATATAAATGATATACTTTATATATCAATGTATGTGTATATATGTATATATATATATGTATACATATATATATATATATATATATATATATATATATATATATATATATATATATGATATGTGTGTGTATGTTACTCATCAGTTACTCAGTACTTGAGTAGTTTTTTCACAACATACTTTTTACTTTTACTCAAGTAAATATTTGGGTGACTACTCATTACTTTTACTTGAGTAATAAATCTCTAAAGTAACAGTACTCTTACTTGAGTACAATTTCTGGCTACTCTACCCACCTCTGGTGGAGAGAGATCCTTTTTGCCGTGGACTGTGTGTGACGCCCCGTTGTTTTTGTTTCTATTCAAAAAAGGTATGTATGTTATGAGGTATTTTTGACATAGTTTATTGTATAAAAAATATAAAAAGAGTCGATGTGGGTGGGAAAGATGAGGTGTATTACTGCACATTTTAAGGATCATTTTTCTTAATATATATTATTTGCTGAAGTACATATTTTATATACTGTGTTTTATTTAATTAATTTAATTGAGACTATTTTATGCTTTATTTACCTTTTCATTATTATTATTACTATTTTAGTTATTATTATTATTATTATTTCCACATTAAGAATACATAATTGAATTCAGTGAGCACTGACGCTCGGAGCTGTGGAGAGAGATCCTTTTTGCCGTGGACTGTGTGTGACGCCCCGTTGTTTTTGTTTCTATTCAAAAAAGGTGAATAAACCCTCCATGATTCAACTCCTGTGTGTGCACCTCACTACAAGATACACAACGCAGATCAGCGACTGTGACATATAATTACTGGTTTGCAAATAATATTTTTAACCCAAATAGGTGAAACTAGATAATCTCCCACGGCACACCAGACTGTATCTCACGGCCGCGGCACAGTGGTTGAAAAACACTGCACTAGTCTCGTGAGTGAATCTGGGCGGGGCATCTGTCGCTTCATCCTGGACAATATTCATGACACATTTGTGCTTTGTTTTAAATATGTGCTATTTGGATTTACACTGTGTGAAAACATTTTTTGAAAAGGAATTTTACCTTCGCAACCTCATTATACTATTGGCTACTCCCATACTTGCCAACCTTGAGACCTCCGATTTCGGGAGGTGGGGGGTGGGGGTTGGGGGCGTGGTCGCGGGTGGGGCAGGGCGTGGTTGGGGCGTGGTTAAGAGGGAGGAGTATATTGACAGCTAGAATTCACCAAGTCAAGTATTTCATACATATATATATATATATATCTACATCCTGAAAAAATGCAAACAAAACTGTGTTTAGATCATTGATACTTCAAACTTGCATAAACATAACATGAATATAACATAACTTGGCTTCTGAGAGCTTCAAAATGTAATAAATAAAATGCTAAAGTTTTTGATAAACAAACAATTATGTTGATAATTAAATACGGTCATTTTAAATGAATTATTATGATAATTTAAAATTAATTATTTCAAATATGTTTATTTTAATGTACCGGTATAATTCTATGGCTGGATGTAATAAGGAGTCAGAAAAAATAAAAATAAAAATATAATTAATGTTGATGTTTTTAGCAAAATATAGTAAACATTTATTTAGTTTTTTTTTTAAATTATAAATTAAATTAATCATATGTGGGCTCTGTACCGAGGATGTCGTTGTGGCTTGTGCAGCCCTTTGAGACACTTGTGATTTAGGGCTATATAAATAAACATTGATTGATTGATTGATTGATTAAATTAATAAATATATTTATTTTAGGTAAGATAAACATAGTAATACAATGTATCTTTAGTCTGGAGGATTTAGTTCTTGTCACCCTGTTGTCCTCCCGTCATGAAAAAAGGCTGTCCTCACTCAGGTCCGCATGGAGCTGGAGGGGGCGTGGCCTCCAGTTCCGGCTGAAAATCGGGAGATTTTCGGGAGAATATTTGTCCCGGGAGGTTTTCGGGTGAGGCGCTGAATTTCGGGAGTCTCCCGGAAAATTCGGGAGGGTTGGCAAGTATGCCCCAATGGGACGTCGATGTGAATGACTATGAGAAACCTTGGAGAGGACCGCATATGTGGGTAACCCCCCCAACCCCAAGAAATACTTACATTTCAGTGAATTCTAGCTATAAATATACTCCTCCCCCCTTAACCCCGCACCCGCCCAAAAAAAATCTCCCGAATTTGGAGGTCTCAAAGTTGGCAAGTATGATTTTTTTGTACTTGTTTTGATTATTATTCTTTCTCAATTGTTGCAATTTATAAACAAAAGTTTATAAAATTAATTAAAAAATAAAAAATAAAAAAAACTTCTTGCTTCCTGTCTTTATGCAAATGTATGTTCATGTCAACTAATAGTGTCTGGCGTGATTTGATGACGTCATACACAGTGGTCCGGCACCCGGAAATAGAAAAAAAAAAAAAAAAAAAAAACATCGGATGACGCCTGAGCGGACTGCATATCATTTAGCCGCACATGAATAACGATACATGGTCGCGCCGAAGCGTCGTCGACGCGTCATAAGCGGAGGCAAGAAAGGGGAATAATAATTTTAAAAAAAGGTCTCCTTTTTCCGTGTTATGTTTGACCGGCTCACGGCGCCACCTCTGCCCGAGCACCGGAGTCGGACCGCGCCGTCCAGCCCTTGTCACTTGCCCGCTATGGACGTGCTCCTCTGGATGCCCCCGCTGCTGCTGCTGCTGGTGCCGCTGCTGCTGTGGACCAGCAGCACCTTCGTCTTCTATTTCAAAAAGTGCTTTTACGTGGCGTGGATGATGGTGCTGGCCCTGGTCGCCATCCCGCTGTGCATACTGAAAAGCGGGGGCAGGGACGTGGAGAACATGAGGTGAGTTTTTTGACAGCTAGCGTGCTAGCTGGCAGGCTAGCAGTAGCCTGCTAGCACATTCCACAGTGCATTACTCCACGATTGTCTTTTTACTATTTAAACAAAAACAACAACGTCATGTAAGTAATACATTCCTTCGCTTTACTTTATTACGGCTTTAAATCAAACTCCGCTAACATTAGCCTCCCGTCCGTTAACGTTAGCCGCAAGCTGGTAAACAAAACACACGAATACACGCTAGGAATGTTCTGGAATTAACCACCAATGTGTGCTTTTATCAATAAGAATGTTTTCCAGCCGCTCTCAAATGTGAGATAACGCAGAACAGAAGTCAGTTCATAGTGGACAACAAGGCTGCCATTGTTGTGTACATGTATGCACCTGAATGGGGCTTTTTATTTTGGAGGGGGGGGGGGGCTTCTAATGAAAGGAAGCTATCTACAACTTAGGTATGTTAAAGTTAAAGTACCAACGCTAGTCACACACACACACTAGGTGTGGTGAAATGATCCTCTGCATTTGACCCATCACCCTTGATCACCCCCTGGGAGGTGAGGGGAGCAGTGAGCAGCAGCGGTGGCCACGCCCGGTAATCATTTTGGTGATTTAACCCCCAATTCCAGCCCTTGATGCTGAGTGTCAAGCCGGGAGGTAATGGAGTCCCATTTTTAAAGTCTTTGGTAGAGATGTCCGATATTATCGGACGATAAATGCGTTAAAATGTAATATCGGAAATTATCGGTATCGCTTTTTTTAAATTATCGGTATCGCTTTTTTTTGTGTTTTTATTTTTATTTTTATCAAAGCAACATAAAAAACACAAGATACACTTACAATTAGTGCACCAACCCAAAAAACCTCCCTCCCCCATTTACACTCATTCACACAAAAGGGTTGTTTCTTTCTGTTATTAATATTCTGGTTCCTACATTATATATCAATATATATCAATACAGTCTGCAAGGGATACAGTCCGTAAGCACACATGATTGTGCGTGCTGCTGGTCCACTAATAGTACTAACCTTTAACAGTTAATTTTACTCATTTTCATTAATTACTAGTTTCTATGTAACTGTTTTTATATTGTTTTACTTTCTTTTTTATTCAAGAAAATGTTTTTAATTGATTTATCTTATTTTATTAATTTTTTTAAAATGTACATTATATTCACCATACCTGGTTGTCCAAATTAGGCATAATAATGTGTTAATTCTATAACTGCATATATCGGTTGATATAGGTATCGGTAATTAAAGAGTTGGACAATATCGGAATATCGTATATCGGCAAAAAGCCATTATCGGACATCCCTAGTCTTTGGTATAGGGATGCCCCGATCCAGGTTTTTGCACTTCCGATATGATACCGATGTTGTTTTTGCACTTCCGATCCGATACCGGCCGATACTGGCCTATCCGAGCATGTATTGAAGTTGAAAGTTTTTTAGCCAGCTTAGTTGTCAGATTCATGTTGAAAAGGGTTTTAGTACTCTTGATAACAACTAGCCAGCTGAATTAGGTGAGTTTGAATAATACACAATGGTTGGTAACACAAAACTGACCTGTTTATTCAAGGATAAACACAAAATAGACAACATTATTATTATGACAAACAGAAATGGCATCATGGAACAGTAAAAAAGTGAACAGTATAAAGTGCAAATTATGCTGTAAACATTATTAAAAAAAGCAAAACGCACAAACAACCTGAGTGGGATAAAATGTTTATAACTCAGCATCAATACTTGCTCTTGAACAAGTGTAAACTTAAAAAAAAAAAAAACTATCTACCGTATTTTCCGCACCATAAGGCGCCCTGGGTTAAAAGCCGCGCCTTCAATGAACGGCATATTTCAAAACTTTGTCCACCTATAAGCCGCCCGGTGTTGTAAGCCGCATCTAACTGCGCTAAAGGAATGTCAAAAAAACAGTCAGATAGGTCAGTCAAACTTTAATAATATATTAAAAACCAGCGTTCTAACAACTCTGTTCACTCCCAAAATGTACGCAAATGTGCAATCACAAACATAGTAAAATTCAAAATAGTGCAGAGCAATAGCAACATAATGTTGCTCGAACGTTAATGTCACAACACACAAAATAAACATAACGCTCACTTTCTGAAGTTATTCTTCATTCATAAATCCCTCGAATTATTCTCCTTCGTTGTCCGAATTCAAAAGTTGGGCGAATGTGGGATCCAAAATGTCGTCTGGCGCTGTCTCCCTGTCTTGGTGAACGTCACGTGTGTTCGCCTTCTGTCATCCACTGTTCCCACGCAGTTAGCAGTCTACCTTCGAATGCCCTGTTGACACCAATATCTAGCGGCTGGAGGTCTTTTGTCAATCCACCCGGAATGACGGCGAGTATTGAATTAAGCGCGTAAGCGTGTCTCTTAATGTGATGTTATGAGCTAGCAAATATAACAACTACACTACCCAGCATGCAACGATAGTGACGAGCATGCGCGGTAGCCCTGAGAAGCGTTGTTGTATGCTGGGAGTTAGAATGTGGTTATGAGCACGCTGTGAGTAAACGTTGAGAACTCAGTTAACACGCCTCGTCTGCATTATTTATAATTAGACAGACAACACACTTAATAGGAGCCATTTTGGGGTCTTTACATAAACACACAAATGGAAATGAAACGTCACATATCCCAGCATGCACCGCGCGCTTCTTCTACGGGGAAAAAAGATGGCGGCTGTTTACCGAAGTTGCGAGACCGAAACTTTATGAAAATGAATCTTAATATTTATCCATATATAAAGCGCACCGGGTTATAAGGCGCACTGTCAGCTTTTGAGAAAATTTGTGGTTTTTAGGTGCGCCTTATAGTGCGGAAAATACGGTACACACTCACTTCAATTGTTTGCCCCCCCCTGACTGCAGTCCGAGCATAATGGGGAGATGTGTTGGATGGTGCGTCGAAAGCCCACTTTACTCACGAGAGATAACGGCTCATCATCCAGAATTATTTCCTCGGCAATGACTGTAGTTATCCCCTGGGCTTGAGCACTGTTCAGTGTAGGGATGTCCCGATCCGATATTTGGATCGGATCGGCTGCCGATATTTGCCAAAAATTGCGTATCGGCAAGGCATGGGAAAATGCCGATCCAGATCCAGTTTAAAAAAAAACCCCGGTCCGTGTTTTCCAACGCACCTATTTAAATAATACATTCCACTTTTCTGCTGTTCCGTAATTTCCGTTCCGCATTTTCCAGCACACCTTCAACACATCCACAATTCTCACGCAGTTGCTTTTAGCTGCTGGCATTACACGACAGGCTCTTCTCACTCTTTCCTGTGTCTCCCTCTCACAGACAGCGAGCGCACCTTCTTACACACGTCACATACTGTCACGTCATACGTCACATACGTATACGTCCTCTCCCAGCAGAGAGCGAGGTAGCGGCATGGCTAACGTTAGCTGTGATGCTAGCGCAGCCGCTAAGGTGCGCGCCTGCTCAAGCGTCCTCTGCGCACGGCAAATCTATGCCACGCACAAAATCAAAAAAAAAAAATAAGCGCATAACAATTTTCGACACACGGACACGACAGAGACAACAGTTTTCGTCATCATTGTTCAAATATTGTGACTTCTGTCGAGACGCTTATCTCCATTCGGTGCCAGACGTCCAGACTCCACACCATCAAAATGGTATATATCTGTATCATGAATCAATTTAAGTGGACCCCGTCTTAAACAAGTTGAAAAACTTATTCGGGTGTTACCATTTAGTGGTCAATTGTACGGAATATGTACTTCACTGTGCAACCTACTAATAAAAGTCTCAATCAATCAATCAAAACACATAGAATCATCATACTGCTGTGATTATATGCATCAAGTGTTCATTCAAGGCTAAGGCAAAATATCGAGATATATATCGTGTATCGCAATATGGCCTTAAAATATCGCAATATTAAAAAAAGGCCATATCGCCCAGCCCTAGTTCAATGATGCCATTTCTGTTTGTCATGTATAATTTTGTCTATTTTGTGTTTATCCTTGAATAAACAGGTCAGTTTCTTGTTACCAACCATTGTGTATTATTCAAACTCCCCTAATTCAGCTGGCTAGTTGTTATCAAGAGTACTAAAACCCTTTTCAACATGATTCTGACAACTAAGTAGGCTAAATAACTTTAAACTTTAATACATGCTCGGATAGGCCAGTATCGGTATCGGTCAGTATCGGTATCGGATCGGAAATGCAAAAACAATATCGGTATCGGATCGGAAGTGCAAAAACCTGGATCGGGACATCCCTAGTTCAGTGGCAGTATGTCACGCTTCGCGAACGTTTCTGTCAGAGTTAGTTGGGTAGGACCTTTATTTTTCTTTTCGTCAGTTTTCTTTAGAAATTCTTCATATTCTTTACGGTGGTATTTCGCTAAATGCTTGATCAGATTTGTTGTATTAAAAGGTCTTACAACTTTACCACCACGCTTGACTTTATTGTGGCGTGTTTTGCACTCCACCTCTTCATCTTTTTCCTTTTGTAAGGTAAAATAATCCCACACAGCTGACATTTTTACCGGTAACTTCCGCTCGCCTTTCGGAACCATGAACCGGCATCCGCTTCCGATTAGGACGGTTAGGACACAGACCTGTGGATGTGTTGCGGAACGGAATTTAGGGAGCAGCAGAAAAGTGGAATGTATTATTTAAATCAGTGCGTTGAAAAACACGGACCGGAATTTAAAAAAAAACTGGATCTGGATCGGCATTTTCCCATGCCTTGCCGATACGCATTTTTTGGCAAATATCGGCGTTCACACCCCGGCCGAGTCATACCAAAGTAGGGTTGTCCCGATCCGATATTTGGATCGGATCGGGACAACCCTACTTTGGTATGACTCGGCTGGGGTGTGAACCCACGACTAGAGATGTCCAATAATGGCTTTTTTGCCGATATTCCGATATTGTCCAACTCTTAATTACCGATTCCGATATCAACCGATACCGATATATACAGTTGTGGAATTAACACATTATTATGCCTAATTTTGTTGTGATGCCCCGCTGGATGCATTAAACAATGTCACTTTACCATTAATTGATTAACGTGGACCCCGACTCAAACGAGTTGAAAAACTCATTCGGGTGTTACCATTTAGTGGTCAATTATACGGAATATGTACTGTACTGTTCAATCTACTAATAAAAGTCTCAATCAATCAATCAATCAATCTTGTCAAGACTATTCTAGTAAAATCACCTTTTCTCCTCCAAACATATTGCTGGGTATTGTGGCCAAACAGCTCATATAACCACAGAATTTTCCTCCAGAAGGTCTTATCTTTGTCCATGTGATGTCAGATGAAACACAAATTGAATAGGTAGGCGGTAGGAGGCCTCGGGGAAGACCCAGGTCATGTTGGGAAGACTGTGTCTCCCGGCTGACCTGGGATTGAATGATTGAGACTTTTATTAGTAGATTGCACAGTACAGTACATATTCCGTACAATTGACCACTAAATTGTAACACCCGAATACGGGAATACGTTTAAGTCGGGATCCACGTCAATCAATTCATGGTACAAATATATACTATCAGCATAATACAGTCATCACACAAGTTAATCATCAGTGTATATACATTGAATTATTTACATTATTTACAATCCGGGGGGTGGGATGTGGAGGGCGGGGGTGTTAGGTTTGGTTGGTATCAGCACTTCAGTCATCAGCAAGTTTATCATCTGAGAAATGGACATTGTAACAGTTCAGGTCTGACTTGGTAGGATATGTACAGCGAGCAGTGAACATAGTGAGCTCAGAAAGCATAAGAACAAGTATATACATTTGATTATTTACATTTGATTAATTACAATCCGGGGAGGTGGGATGTGGTGGGGGGAGGGTGTTAGTCTAGGGTTGTAGTTGCCTGGAGGTGTTCTTTTAGTGCGGTTTTGAAGGAGGGTAGAGATGCACTTTCTTTTACACCTGTTGGGAGTGCATTCCATATTGATGTGGCATAGAAAGAGAATGAGTTAAGACCTTTGTTAGATCGGAATCTGGGTTTAACATGGTTTGTGGAGCTCCCCCTGGTGTTGTGGTTATGGCGGTCATTTACATTATGGAAGTAATTTGACATGTACTTCGGTACCAGGGAGGTGTAGTGAATTTTATAGACTAGGCTCAATGCAAGTTGTTTTACTCTGTCCTCCACCCTGAGCCAGCCCACTTTAGAGAAGTGGGTAGGAGTGAGGTGGGATCTGGGGTGGAGGTCTAGAAGTAACCCGACTAGCTTGTTCTGGATGTTTGGAACATCATTAAGATGACATTAAGATTACGGGTACAAGCGGCCAAAATGAGTTTCCTACGCCGGGTGGTGGGCTCTCCCTTAGAGATAGGGTGAGAAGCTCTGTCATCTGGGAGGAGCTCAAAGTAAAGCCGCTGCTCCTCCACATCGAGAGGAGCCAGATGAGGTGGTTCGGGCATCTGGTCAGGATGCCACCGGAACGCCTCCCTAGGGAGGGGTTTAGGGCACGTCCGACCAGTAGGAGGCCACGGGGAAGACCCAGGACACGTTGGGAAGACTATGTCTCCCGTCTGGCCTGGGAACGCTTCAGGGTCCCCCGGGAGGATCTGGACGAAGTGGCTAGGGAGAGAGAAGTCTGGGCTTCTCTGCTTAGGCTGCTTCCCCTGCGACCCGACCTCGGATAAGCGGAAGAAAATGGATGGATGGATGGAGAAAAGGTGTGGCCTTTAATCCCAGGAACACCACACCTACCGTCGAGCATGGTGGTGGTAGTATTATGCTCTGGGCCTGTTTTGCTGCCAATGGAACTGGTGAGTAAATGGGACAATGAAAAAGGAGGATTACCTCCAAATTCTATAGGACAACCTAAAATCATCAGCCCGGAGTTGGGTCTTGGGCGCTGTTGGGTGTTCCAACGGGACAATGACCCTAAACACACGTCAAAAGTGATAAAGGAATGGCTAAATCAGGATAGAATTAAAGTTTTAGAATGGCCTTCCTAAAGTCCTGACTTAAACGTGTGGACAATGCTGAAGAAACAAGTCCATGTCAGAAAACCAACAAATTTAGCTGAACTGCACCAATTTTGTCAAGAGGAGTGGTCAAGAATTCAACCAGAAGCTTGCCAGAAGCTTGTGGATGGCTACCAAAAGCACCTTATTGCAGTGAACGGTATACGGGTATTATTATAGTACCGCGATACTAATGAATCATATTCAGTACTATACCGCCTCTAAAAAGTACCGGTCCTCCGCCCCCCGTCGTCGTCACGTCGTGTCATTGCTGGTTTAGGAGCAGAGGAGCATGTTCGGCAGCGCACAATCACGGAGTACTTACCAGCAGACAAGGTGTGTAGACAGAAAAGGGAGAACAAATGCATTTTGGTTTAAAAACTAACGATAAAAGGGAAATTATAACACTGAAACGTCCTCAGGAAGAGGTGCTTTAAGACATGGCTAGCTAGCTAGCGGCTAACGTCCATCCGCAGTCGGCAGTGTTGTAGCTACTTCTAAATCACTAATCCTTGCCTCCATGACGACAAATAAAGTAAGTTTCTTACAAGTATCATCCCTGCAGGACGAGGAATAGCTAAACATGTTTCACTACACACCGTAGCTCACCGGCACCAAAATGTAAACAAACGCCATTGGTGGATCTACACCTGACATCCACTGTAATGATACTAAGTACAGGAGGGTATCAAGTCGATACTACTATGATTATATCGATATTTTTTAGCATCACAAAATCTTCTTTCGTTTTTTTTAAGTTTATATACTGTTTATATACTCAGGAAATATGTCCCTGGACACATGAGGACTTTGAATATGACCAATGTATGATCCTGTAACTACTTGGTATCGGATTGATACCCAAATTTGTGGTATAATCCAAAACTAATGTAAAGCATCCAAACAACAGAAGAATAAGTGATTATTACATTTTAACAGAAGTGCAGATAGGACATGTTAAAAGAGAAAGTAAGCAGATATAACCAGTCAATGAACAAGTAGATTAATAATTAATTTTCTACCACTTGTCCTTAATAATTTTGACAAAACAATAGAATGATAAATGACACAATATGTTACCGCATATGTCAGCAGACTAAATTAAGAGCCTTTGTTTGTTTACTTACTATTAAAAGACAAGTTGTCTAGTACAGTGGTTCTCAAATGGGGGTACTTGAAGGTATGCCAAGGGGTACGTTAGATTTTTTTAGAATATTCTAAAAATAGCAACAATTCAAAAATCCTTTATAAATATATTTATTGAATAATACTTCAACAAAATATGAATGTAAGTTCATAAACTCAGTGAAGCACAAGCTCAGGTTTCTCAAATGTCTGTCAAAAAGAAATGCGTAAAGAAATGCAACAATGCAATATTCAGTGTTGACAGCTAGATTTTTTGTGGACATGTTCCATAAATATTGATGTTAAAGATTTATTTTTTTGTGAAGAAATGTTTAGAATTAAGTTCATGAATCCAGAGGGATCTCTATTACAATCCCCAAAGAGGGCACTTTAAGTTGATGATTACTTCCATGTGTAGAAATATTTATTTATAATTGAATCACTTGTTTATCTTTCAACAAGTTTTTAGTTATTTTTATATCTTTTTTTCCAAATAGTTCAAGAAAGACCACTACAAATGAGCAATATTTTGCACTGTTATACAATTTGATGAATCAGAAACTGATGACATAGTGCTGTATTTGACTTCTTTCAACCAAAAATGCTTTGCTCTGATTAGGGGGTACATGAATTAAAAAAATGTTCACAGGGGGTACATCACTGAAAAAAGGTTGAGAACCGTTGGTCGAGTATGTTCACTATTTTATTTAAGGACACACTTGTAATAAGAAACATATGTTTAATGTACAGTAAGAGTTTTTGTTAAAATAAAGACAATAATGCAATTTTTTGTGGTCCCCTTTGTTTATAAAAAAGTACCGAAAAGTATCGAAATACATTTTGGTACCGGTACCGGTACTAAAATATTGGTATCGGGGCAACACTAATTGGAAGTGATGGGAAATTTGAGTAAACATGGCTGCTCGGACTCGACTTGTGAGTCACATCTCAAGCAAAAAAATCAGTGTGCAAATCGATACATTTAAAAGATAATTGGCAGACTCACGGATAGATGTTTAACTTCTATCATAATTTAGATTAGATTTAGATTTAGATGTATTGGTCCCCTTGGGGAAATTCATTGTCACTGCCGTACATTTAAACACTAGACATTACACATCACACACAAAAAATAACAAAAAGACATCATACATGACTAACACACATTTACAGGCTTGTCAGACGGGTCGGCCGGGCCTGCTGTTAAGGGCGGCTATAGCTGCAGGGATAAGGCTTTTCCTGAGGCGGGCCCTCCGGAATTTGATAGTTCTGTACCTGCGCCCTGATGGTAGTGGGATGATGTATTGGTGTAGTGGGTGAGTGATATCCTGGACTATTGTTTTTGCCAGTCGGGTGATGGACCTGTGGTTTAAGTCTGAAATGTTGGGTGTGGGTAGGCCGATGATTTTAGCTTTTGGGATTCCAATGACCATTTCACTCACCGGCGAATTTTTTTGCCCTTCCCAAATTTCATCAGGTCTTTGTGACGCGAGTACTTGTCCAATCCAAAATGTCAATATTCTGGATGAACTCGAATGTGTTGAACGTCACGAGTATTGGTGTATAGCGGTGGTGAAAACAACGCGAATGCAGTTGAACTCTGAAAACAGCGGTCGGGTCTCTACTCAGATTGTGCGATCAAGCGCGAAACGCGCTGAGTGACCACTGCGGATATCCAGCCAGGGGCGAATCCACACATACCTATACTTGTTTTTGTTCTCTCCCTGGACAAGAATGTGGCGGACTGAAGAGCTGAATTCATGTTGTTTATGTAAAATGACTTAATTTACAACTTGATGAATGTAAATATTGTGTATATGTTTTAAGAGTTCCAACATGTTTTGACCAGAATATCATAGTCAGGATAACAAATGAGCTGAGCTCTTTATTACGGCTCCTTAATTGTCTTTACAATGATTACGTGTGAACACCAGTTCAGGACAATGACCTTTCCAGTTTACTTATTTACTCAAGGAAACAGCCCATGCATATTACTTAACGTCTATACATCCGTTTTATATACCACATGTCCTTATTAGGTCTAAAAATGTGTGTTTTGGGGAAGTGGCAGGAAGGATGCAAGCACAAACCCAGACATGCTCCAACGGAGAGTTGAAGAATATGCAGCCATATTACGCAACATGCATTCTGTATACAGAAGATAACGGAGGAGGTCAACCCGACACCTGTCAGTGTTTGGCAACGCAGTCACAAACGACTGCATTGCTTTAATTACCTCCAAGAACCAGATGCCAGATGGTCTGTGCCCACTGATTACAGCTAGCTAGCTTGCTGGCTGAATAGTCTGGACTGAGGTTACATTAGGGTCCGCTTTGAAGTATTTCACGGTCAGGTGAGCTGCTGGCGGTGTCACGTTGCAACAGTCAGTCAGCTGAAAGCTTCACCGAGTGACGGTGACAATAGGTGCCGAACCTTTTTGTGGCGTGGATGAATACTGAATGGCGTTTTTGCACACTGGTTAGTATGGCAGACCGGCTTGTCGTTGACAGCTCGCCTGCAGAGATCTCAACGCTGACTGACTCACTTTTGTGGCGTTGAACATTTGCAACCAGATAGAAACACCCCATGACTGCAAGCGTCATACTTGCATTCCATCAAATGTTAGGACAGTGAGTACGTTTCCATGCGCTAAATTAGTCCGATTTCTCAAATAGTTAGTTTTTTGTATTTTCTGGCCTCCATGTAAAGTCCCAGTGTCCATGCACACTGTCCGGTTCAAACACTGATGACATCTATTAAACAGACGAGAAGCAAGGAATCATGCAGAGACAGAGTTCAATTTGGCTCAATGAGGAGACGCGTGTTTTGGGCTGTATTCTAGTTACAGATCCAAACTACGTTCTAAAAGTCCAGCCCGCGTGCTTCCTCTATTTATTTGGGAGGTCCCTGTTTACATCACTGAAGCTGTCGCTGAGGGAAGGGGGTAATCTCGACAACTCCAGTTAGACACAATATATGATTATACAAAAATGCAAATGTGTTGACGCTGGTGATATCGCCTTGTCTCTGCTCTGTCTGCGTCACGGCGGTGTTCGGCCTTGGCAGTCAGCAGGCCGTTCCTGGACACAGACACTGATACCATACTGGCTTGCAATCTTTTGGATTGCCAGCTTTGCACAGACAAAGAAAAATACCACTTCAGCACAATTTACAATAATTATAGCAACGGCCCTTAAGCATAAAAATTGTGTGATAATATTCTAACACACACTCTCTAATACGACTATTGGTCGTAGACCGTGTGCCTCCCGTACACTTGGGGGCGCTTATTTCCTTTTCGCGCGGATAAATGTATTGCTTTTCCGGTTGACCTATGACATCACACCAAAACAAAGCATAAGTCAACAGCTTAGCTCTGTTGTACCTGTTGCCCGTTGTAATATTGGCACATCCGACAAATATTACATCTCTAATGGCTATGCTGATGTTAAACAAAGGACAGCGGCAATAAATGATCTTAGATTGTGCTACGAACATGACGCTACGACCAAGAATGTCTCGGAGCAGGTACTGGTCCGAAGCAAAGAAAGACTGACGAGAGAGTTGTTTTGAAGGCATTTTCGGGCGGAGAATAATGGAAGAAAACTTTTTCGAGTGTCTCAGTGTTCATTCAAAAGGCTCTGTGGATTAATAGGAGTTTTAAATCCGAAGGAAAAGACGGTTGGTGCCCCAGCAGATACTGTTCCAGGATTGCTATTGTTGTGTACAAGCTTGTCAGTTGTGTGGAGGACAGAGTCAGTGTAATCAGTGTGGAGATGTTGATCTTGTATTTTTCAGTACCTGCTTCATTCTCTTTCATCTTATTCGTATTTCCTTCGTGAGTCCGTATGAAGCAGACATTCTTCATTTTCCTTTTTACGTGCTGTAATGAAACAACTGTAATTGTAACTGTAATCACAATATTATGTCAGACCCACTCGACATCCATTGCTTTCGGTTTCCCCTAGAGGGGGAGGGGTTACCTACATATGCGCTCCTCTCCAAGGTTTCTCATAGTCATTCACATCGACGTCCCACTGGGGTGAGTTTTTCCATGCCCTTATGTGGGCTCTGTACCGAGGATGTCGTTGTGGCTTGTGCAGCCCTTTTGAGACACTTGTGATTTAGGGCCATATAAATAAATATTGATTGATTGATTGATTGATTGATTGAATTGTGGTGATGCATTACATTGTATCGTATGCATGTTCGAAATAAACTGAAACTAAACTGAACTGAACCTTCGTAAATAAACCTGTTTCTTTTTTCTCTCTCATTGATGCACTTCACAATGTTCCGTTCTTATATTTGTGAAGCAAATAAACAGTCTCCTCTTCATTCCAGTTTATGCTAACGTTTGAATTGAATAGTATTTCCCTCCGGGTTATTTGTGGCGCGTTGATACTGGTGCATGCGTGATATGAAGAGTCCCTTCCGGCAGGACAAACTCACTCGAGAGCTCTCGTTTCCCAGTGCATAATCCAGGTGTTAGTCCAGTTTCTCAAAAGCCAAACATGAGCGGATTAAGGTGTTGTCGGATGCTTCTTTTGAGTCAAACTATTTGAGATATCGGACAAATTTAGTGCGTGGAATAGGTGCTTTCACACAAGTTCCTTTTTGTCTGTTTTAATCGTCGTCCGTTGGCGATGGGCGGAAATGATCAGTATATGGTTCCAAACTAATTTCAAGTGCAGTTTGGTTGTGGTGAGGAAAGTATCGAACTTCAATCCCAACTAGCAAATGAACGGTTCAGATTGGACCCTGAACAAGACAACAGTGATGGTACAGGAAGCGTGTGAACAGAAGGGACCACTGATTTACTCAACACTTCTTCAATGTAGCATGTACTCGGTTTGCGATGTCGTTAGTCTCTCAAAGTAGCCTTGTGTGTTTTTCTGTTTATATTGTAGCCTACTACGTTGTTTGTATTTTTTTAGGGCTGGGCGATAAAACAATATCAATCATGATAGATATGTAATGGATATCAATAAAAAATGCTTTTGATAAAGCGTTTGATACATTTTTTCTTCTTCGTCGGAACAAACTAGAAGATTTGAAGCAAGGTTGGTTGCATGATCAAAGGCTCGCTGGGAACCGTGCAATGCAGGAAGTGATCACTGATCAGTGGGAGTGACACGCTAACAGCCAATTGGGAAACAGTAGCAACTATCAAGTTTGGGTGCGCCGTCTTGTTGTCTCGCAGTTGATTCTTTGCATGGAGTAAGAAGAGAAAGTAAAAAAAAAAGAAACTGTGAATAAAAGAGGAAAAGTCACCTCGACAGTGGAAGTTTTTTTTTGTTTCTTTTTTTCAAAGGGACCGTAGTAACAGTATCAATTATCAAGTTTGGTTGCGCAATCTTGTTGTCTCATGGTTGATTCTCTGCATGGAGTCAGAAGAGGAAATAAAAATGAATGCTGCAGAGAGCCAAGAAATTGTGAATAAAACGGTAAAAGTCACCTCGACTTTGGCAATTTTTTAGGATTTTTTAAAAGGGACCGTAGTCAGACCAATGTGGTCTGTAAATGATGCAAGGCGCTCGTCCCCAACAAGACCGGTAATAACACACCACCTTAGCCTCGCTCAATCTTTTAGAGCACAGCTGTAACCTTCTGACACTAAACCTGCAGAAAATATATCTTCTCAGGTTTCTCTATGTTGACATTTTTACACTTTGCACTATTTTGTTACACTCCATTTAGCACTTCTTAGTTACTCATTTGTGCACCTTCATTTTAAGAGCTTATTGTTAAGTGTTCAATGTGATTTTGCAATTTTGTTTACATTATTTGAGTTTTCCATGCGTGTGTGTTGACATTTTCTTTTCTTTTCTGCTTTTAGAGCCTGAGGGGATTACAATCAGAAGTTGTTGCGTTGTAATTGTTTAGGTGTCGATAGGATGTTTGTACTGTTTTATATATGTGTGATTAACCCTAACCCTAGCATTTGCATTCCTATCAAAATTAACTTCTGAACAGGCAGACTCAAAGTTATCTTGACATTTAGCCGCTCTAAAAAAAGACTTGTTTTTAATACTGTGATTTCAACTTATCAAACGGAACAGTAAACCAGATTTATAGCTTAGTTGTTTCCTTCAAACTCCCAAGCTATGAAAGTTTGTTCCCCTTGGCCAATCATACAAATGCTGCAACACAAAACCAAGCGATTGCATAAGCACTGGCTTTTGAACTGACTTGACTTATCTCTGGACTGCTATGTTGACAGATTACTCAAAGACTGTAATCTTGTGTAAAGATTGCATTTAATATGTCCATGACATGTAGCAGTAAATTAAGATATTTTACATTTCACCTGCTTTCTTTCATGTGACCCAGTAGCGTCACGTGGTAACTGACGCAAGTCACATGTTTACAACTGTCTCATTATATTCCAAAAGTTAATTAGAGGATTATAAAGGGCGCCCGAAACTAATTAGTATTGAGGTCAGGGCCATAGTTGAATTACATCAGACATTTTTAAGGTTATTTGGAGAACAATTTGACTGTAAAATGTCCTGCACAAAGTTAAGGATAGGAATGACAAGAGGACGGTATTCAGTGCTGAGGAGAGGACGTGAGGAACTGTCACAAGGATTCAGAGAAGTGACTCTGCTCTTTTCTCCAAGAGACGAAAGGTCAACAAAGTCAGATACACGCTAATGAGAGTTTGTTACGCAGGGAGCCAGAACAATTGTTATTTGCATGCAATTTGCTAGCCGGGTGCTCGGCTCTTACTATTGTCATAGTAGATACTTTTTAATGAAATGTTCTCCTTAGGATTATCCGCTCCATCGTTCGTCATGTCAAGTATTTCCTTGGCCTTCGGTTCGAAGTCAGCGGCTGGGAGCACCTGCAGACCGAGGGCCCCTACGTCATCATCTCCAACCACCAGAGCTCCCTCGATGTTTTGGGTGCGTACCGGCAAAGACCAGTGCTGATTTTGATCTGTTACCCCCAAATCCTTTGCATTATTTGATGGCACATTTGCATTTGCTATCACACCATAATACAACACAGGATGTAACAATTACTGGTATAATAATAAAGCGCTATAAAATTCCCAACGGTTAGTATTACCATTTCAAATTTTGATTATGGTAAAACTATAGCGGGGGTCGGCAACCCGCGGCTCTAGAGCCGCATGCGGCTCTTTAGCGCCGCCCTAGTGGCTCTCTGGAGGTTTTTCAAAAATGTATGAAAAATGGAAAAAGATGAGGGGGAAAAAAATATTTTTTGTTTTAGTATGTTTTCTGTAGAAGGACAAACATGACACAAACCTCCCTAATTGTTATAAATCACACTGTTTATATTAAACATGCTTCACTGATTCGAGTATTTGGCGAGCGCCGTTTTGTCCTACTAATTTTGGCGGTCCTTGAACTCACCTTAGTTTGTTTACATATATAACTTTCTCCGACTTCCTAGGACGTGTTTTATCCTTTTTCTGTCTCATTTTGTCCACCAAACTTTTAACTTTGTGCCTGAATGCACAAAGGTGAGTTTTGTCGATGTTATTGACATGTGTAGAGTGCTAATCAGACATATTTGGTCACTGCATGACTGCAAGCTAATCGATGCTAACATGCTATTTAGGCTAGCGATATGTACATATTGCATCATTATGCCTCATTTGTAGCTACATTTGAGGTCATTTAGTTTCCTTTAAGTCCTCTTAATTGAATGTATATCTCATGACACACTATTTGTATGTAATATGGCTTTACATTTTTTGCGGCTCCAGACAAATGTGTTTTTGTATTTTTGGTCCAATATGGCTCTTTCAACATTTTGGGTTGCCGACCCCTGAACTATAGGGATGTAATGATAAACCGCTGTAAATCTCCCAACAGTTAGTATTACTTTTTTAAATAAAAAATATCGTAAAACCGTGATTGATAATCACACTTTGAATAAATTCACAGACTGTTGATGCTGTCACGACACGATCGGTACCGGAAGCGCAAAGTCTATGTCACTTCCTGTAGGCAGTTATGTTTGTGAACACCGTCACAGTTACCATGGTTTTCTTTTTTTGGCATCTTATATTTCAATAACAATGTCATATTACCGTATATGTTTTATACAAAACAAATATTATTCAAGAATACCGTATTTATTTTAAAACTTCACGGTTCCGTACAGAAACCCGAACGATTTGTACATCTCTTAACAATACTGACCATGTAATATAGGGCTGTGAATCTTTGGGTGTCCCACGATTCGATTCAATATCGATTCTTGGGGTCACGATTCGATTCAAAATCGATTTTTTTTTTTCAATTCAACACGATTATCGATTCAAAAATGTTTTTTTCCCGATTCAAAACGATTCTATTCATTCAATACATAGGATTTCAGCAGGATCTACCCCAGTCTGCTGCCATTAGGGATGTCCTGATCCAGGTTTTTGCACTTCCGATCCGATACCGATGTTGTTTTTGCACTTCCGATCCGATACTGATACTGGCCTATCCGAGCATGTATTAAAGTTTAAAGTTATTTAGCCTACTTAGTTGTCAGAATCATGTTGAAAAGGGTTTTAGTACTCTGGATAACAACTAGCCAGCTGAATTAGGGGAGTTTGAATAATACACAATGGTTGGTAACAAGAAACTGACCTGTTTATTCAAGGATAAACACAAAATAGACAAAATTATACTTGACAAACAGAAATGGCATCATTGAACTAGGGCTGGGCGATATGGGCTTTTTTTAATATTGCGATATTTTAAGGCCTAATTGCGATACACGATATATATCTCGATATTTTGCCTTAGCCTTGAATGAACACTTGATGCATATAATCACAGCAGTATGATGATTCTATGTGTCTACATTAAAACATTCTTCTTCACACTGCATTAATATATGCTACTTTTAAACTTTCATGCAGAGAAGGAAATCACAACTAAAAAAAAGCACCATTTTTTTCATACGGTGTTGATCTGGAAATGTTTGCCTCGGCATTTTGATGGTGTGGACGTGTGGCACCGAACGGAGATAAGCGTCTCAGCAGATGTTACAATATTTGAACAATGATGACGAAAACTGTTTTCTCTGTCGTGTCGGTGTGTCGAAAATTGTTATGCGCTTATTTTTTTAATTGATTTTGTGCGTGGCATATATTTGCCGGATTGCAATAATGTAAATTTGTTTTAACTATTAGATGCACCAAAAATATGACTTATTTTATCTTTGTGAAAATATTGGACACTGTGTGTTGTCAAGCTTATGAGATGTGATGCAAGTGTAAGCCACTGTGACACTATTGTTCTTTTTTTATTTTATTTTATAAATGTCTAATGATAATGTCAATGAGGGATTTTTAATTACTGCTATGTTGAAATTGTAACTAATATTGATACTGTTGTTGATAATATTCATTTTTGTTTCACTACTTTTGGTTTGTTCTGTGTCGTGTTTGTGTCTCCTCTCAATTGCTCTGTTTATTGCAGTTCTGAGTGTTGCTGGGTTGGTTTTGGAATTGGATTGCGTTGTTATGGTATTGCTGTGTATTGTTTTGTTGGATTGATTAATTAAAAAAATACAAAAAATAAATCAAATAAATCAAATTTTTAAAAATGAGAATCGATTCTGAATCGCACAACGTGAGAATCGCGATTCGAAGGCTGCGACTATAGATTCAAGTAGAGTGTCCGCCCTGAGATCGGGAGGTTGTGAGTTCAAACCCCGGCCGAGTCATACCAAAGACTATAAAAATGGGACCCATTACCTCCCTGCTTGGCACTCAGCATCAAGGGTTGGAATTGAGGGTTTATTAACCAAAAATGATTCCCGGGCGTGGCCACCGCCGCTGCCCACTGCTCCCCTCACCTCCCAGGGGGTGATCAAGGGTGATGGGTCAAATGCAGAGGATAACTTCGCCACTATTGGTACTTTAACTTTAACTTTAAGTGCAGTGCCCTGTTTAAAAAGATATTACTCGAGAGTCAATGGCGCCCCCATGAGTCATTCAGTGCAATTACAGTAGAGTGAAAGCGATTGAAATTGTGGCGATAATACTCTCTGATTATATTAAATCTATCCCCTGTTCAATTTTATATTTTTGTTCTCTTTTACTGCTATGTAAGCCAGTCTTTTTTATACAATACATTAATAAAAACAATTCAAATATCACAGAAGCTCCGTCTTTTCGCATACATGGACTAATCGGGGCTTCCTTGTACTGATCGTATTGTGACAGACACTGCTCTTTTACTGGAAACTTAAGCTAGCACTCGCTACCTTAAATGCTAATATGGTACAGAAGACATTAACATCTTTCCTCATGAAGAAACTACATACCCCAATCCAAACCTGTCTAAACACATTACTGTCTGAGCAACTAAGCACATTGAAACTGCTAGCTGTGCTCTTTTCGAATGAAGTGATCGATCTATACTCGGAGATAAGACAGAGAGATGTTTTGTTTGTTGAAACAACTTTTTCAACAAAAACGAAGCTGTCTACAACAAATATTTAACTTGCCTGAAGTCACATAAACCGGATGTGAAGCAAATTTGCTTTTATGAATTAAAAGAAACATTTTAAAACAGGGGTGTCAAACTCAAATACAGAGTGGGCCAAAATTTAAAACTGAACAAAGCCGCGGGCCAAGGTTGAACAAATTAACCTTTTAATAGGGACCCAAACAAGTTTTGCATTGAATATTGAACAAGCAAGGCTTATATAACTTTATAGTGACATGCAAAATCGAGTTTCAAATAATAATAATAATAATTAAAAAATATCAATGGTATATCAAATACAATTTAAATAAAAATGTAATGCCTCTTTTCTATTTGCAGCCTTCTGAGGTAAATATCAACATTAACTTTTTCCACAGGCTAATACATTTTAAAATAAAATAACAATGAATAAACCAACCATTCAGGACTTTAAACTGCTCAATTTGCAGCACACTGATCTAATCTAATGTGCCCAAGCCAGATACCTGACATCTTTTCTTGGATCCTAGTTCATTAATGTTGGGGCTCAGGCTTTGAGCTGAGGCATCTTTCATTATCGAACAAAGTTGTTCATCAGTCATTATATCTCGTATTCCACACTCTTGGGGGCGTGCCTTACAAGCACTGCTTTTAACGTCCTCTACGAGCTGACGTCACGTCCGCTTTTCATACATTCCAACAACGTGCTGGCCCGATCACAAAAGATGTGCGACTTCTGTATGCACACACACGTAAATGCAATGCATACTTGGCCAACAGCGATACAGGTTACACTGACGGTGGCCGTATAAATAACTTTAACATTGTTAGAAATATGCGCCACACTGTGAACCCACACCAAACAAAAATGACAAACACATTTCGGGAGAACATCCGCACAGTAACACAACATAAACACAACAAAACAAATACCCAGAATCCCATGCAGCTCTAACTCCTCCGGGCTGCAATATACACCCCCCCCCTCCCCTCCGTGCGTCAGTTAAGGTGGGCGGGGTTTGGTGGTAGCGGGGATGTATATTGCAGCCCGGAAGAGTTAGGGCTGCGTGGGATTCTGGGTATTTGTTTTGTTGTGTTTATATTGTGTTACGGTGCGGATGTTCTCCCGAAATGTGTTTGTCATTCTTGTTTGGTGTGGATTCACAGTGTGGCGCATATTTCTAACAGTGTTAAAATTATTTATACGAGTGTAACCTGTATCACTGTTGGCCAAGTATGCATTGCATTTACGTCGGTGTGTGTGCTGAAGACGCACATATTATGTGACTGGGCCAGCACTCGCTGGACTGGGTGAAAAGCGGACGTGACGATGTTTGGGAGGGGCACTGAAACTTGAGAGTCTCCCGGCAGGGTTGGCAAGTATGAGAATTAGCGGTGAATGCGGTGTTACCGCGGCACCGCCGCTGAATATTAATATAATATGTGTCAATTATTACTATAGTTGTTTTTTTAAATAAAACTCGACTAAATTATTTCAGTGTGTATAAATGCATGAGCACATAAAACGTTACTGTGATCATTTTGGTTTAAATAACCGTGATATGAAATGTTCATATTGTTACATCCCTAAAACACTCAAATAACAACAATATGGCTCCGACAGAGTCAAAACAATATTTAATGTTTCTTCTGCAAAAGGAATATATTTACTTATTTATTTTTAACTTTGTTAAAAGATTTCAGTCTGTGTGTAAGGGCTTTTTGAGCACATTTAACAATACTGTGATAAAAATGATGACCGTGACATGACATTTTCATATTGTTAAATCCCTAAAGAATGCAGTATCACAACTTTCTTGACATTTTGGAGTATTTTGAGTCTTACTTGGCTTTTTTTTTTATAATACAAGGCAGCGGGTATCATTAATAACTGGTGGGAAGAGAGATGGTTTCACATGAACTAAATACGACCGCTTCAAAGCATCACACCAACTGGACTTTGGGTGTCAAGCTCAGCACGGATTGTCCACTGAGAGCGCCCTTAGGCTCAGTTAAAACTGGGGCAAATATCAATCAACTATAGTGCACGCTGAGGACCACGCGATCACTACAATTATTTTAAAAGCATGCTACAGTAGGTTTAGATTTGATGCGTTGATCAATACCCGCGTCAATGTGATGGATCTCATCTGGCCTCACGTCATAGAGTAAATGAACAAACCAAGCGGTCATTCAAAATCGATTGTTCCGATTCAGGCTGAAGGATTTGGGATGTATAATCTTCCAACAGAGAACAAAATGTTTCCCTTCGTGGTAGTTTGTCTAAGGAGTGGAGGCTTGCAGTGTCTAATTAACATCTCAGCCTCAGGCGGGGATTGCAATTGATTCTTTGCATGGAGTGAGAAGAGAAAGTAGCAATTAGAAAATTGTAGATAAAAGAGGAAACATGGACAGTATAGCAGTTTTTTGGATTAAAAAAAAAAGGGGGACCATTCATTCATTCATTAATTTTTATTTATCTCCTTAATTGATGTGCATTTTTGATCAATAGACAATTAAACTTTAGCAACCAAACACATATTTACACACCTATGCTTGAGGAGGAACAGGATGAAGAAAATCTTATGTTTCCTGCCCCCTTCAACATAATACGCAGTCTTACTTAATGGATTGCCCAGATTCATAAGCATACAAACCAAACAAATGCATCCAAATATAATGAAAAAACACAAAAAAAAAACAACAAGTGCAAAACTTCATGAAGTACAAACCGAACAAAAAAAGTAATATACACCTCACGGGATGATACAAAACAAAATAACAACAGGTTTTTAAAAGGAAAGTAATATTTTATCTGAGTCTGTAAATTAGTTTGCTTGTTGATGATTTTTGTTTGGTTTTGTATTGTGTAGTTATATTTACATGGTCATTATTATTCTGTGACTGTAAATTGTTTGCTAGTTGATGCTTTTATTTTTTTTCTGTATTGTGTAGTTATAATTATATGCTTTTACTTGTAATTGTATTGAGTTTGTGGACCCCAGGAAGACTAGTGGGTTGTTGTGGCAACCAGCTAATGGGGATCCTTAATAGAAATCAAAATCAAATCAAATACAAAACCAGACAAAAAATAAGTAAAATAATAAATAGAAAGCAAAATGTAGACACTTACGGCTGTCCATATGATCTTATTGTTCTGTCTTTATATCTTTTTTTCAATTGGAATATATTTCTACAGTCTTTTATCTCATTGTAAAGAGAATTCCCTAGTTTAACCCCCCACCACTGATATACACATTTGTTTTAAAGTTGTCCTTGAATACTGATGTTTGAAATGACCTTTTCTTCTATGCTCTTCATTCTCAGAAGTGATGACATTTGTTGTAAATTTGCTGGTATTGTTTTTCTTTTAGCCTTAAACATAACACATAATAGCTGTGACTTTACTAGCTCCTGTAGTTTCAATAAACCATAATTAGTAAATTATATGTTAGTGTGTTCTAGATAATCTGCTTTATGAATAATCCTTATAGCTCTTTTCTGTAGTCGATACAATGCCTTGCAGACCAAATGTGGTCGGTAAATAATGCAAGGCACTCGTCCTCACAAAGATCGATAATACCACACCACCATAGCCACGCTAGCTGTAACTTTAAGGCACTAAACCTGCAGAAAATAGTTCTTCTCAGGTTTGTCTGTTTTCACACTTTGCACTATTTTGTTACACTTTATTAAGCATTTCTTATATATTCCTTATTTTTGCACGTTCATTTTAAGAGATTATACTTAAATGTTCAATGGGATTCTAGAATTGTGTTTTTACATTGTTTTAGTGTTTTTTTAAAGTTAAAGTTAAAGTTAAAGTACCAATGATTGTCACACACACACTAGGTGTGGCGAGATTATTCTCTGCATTGGACCCATCACCCTTGATCACCCCTTGGGAGGTGAGGGGAGCAGTGGGCAGCAGCGGTGGCCGCGCCCGGGAATCATTTTGGTGATTTAACCCCCAATTCCAACCCTTGATGCTGAGTGCCAAGCAGGGAGGTAATGGGTCCCATTTTTATAGTCTTTGGTATGACTCGGCCGGGGTTTGAACTCACAACCTACCGATCTCAGGGCGGACACTCTAACCACTAGGCCACTGAGTAGGTTATGCTTGACAATTCCTTTCCTTTCTACTTTGATCGCCAAATGGATTATAATCAGAGTAAGGTTACATTTGAAATAAAATGTTTTACATTGAACATATTTTTATCCTGGCCCTTATTTTCCATATTTCATAAAAAAAAAAGTTGGTGGTGCCTCACTCAGGCGGGCCACTGAGGAGATTCAAAGCCGTGATCATGAAGTTTTTGTCAGGCACCTCGTACTGGTCTGACTGGGACTGGTTAAGCTAAAATAGGAAAGGGTGCAGAAGGCACTATAAAACACGTCCATTTTGCTTATGCAGTTCGCAGTACCGTATTTTCCGGACTATAAGGCGCACTAAAAATCATTTTTTCTCCCTCAAAACTCGACAGTGCGCCTTATAACCCGGTACGCCTAATGTATGGAATAATTCTGGTTTTGCTTACCGACCTCGAAACAATTTTATTTGGTACATGGTGTAATGATAAGTGTCACCAGTAGATGGCACTCAAACATAAGAGATACGTGTAGACAGCAATATGACTCACGTAAACTACACCAACATTTTATATGTTCCATTGAAAATATAGAACATTATACACGGCGCTCAAAAATCTATCAAAATGTTTTAGTACGACTTTGGTAAACTATGAAGCCTCACTGCTTGATAGATTGTGGGCGCATTAAACACTTTTCTTGCGTGTTAATGCTCCAATGCTGAAGTTGAACTGAAATCCTGGAATTTTTTTTAGAATTGTTGAAGTAGAGCACACAATTCCCAAACAGGCTGAATATTTTGAAGTTGGAACAGTTTGAATCAGATGAAAAATGTGGGAGTTGTGGAACTTTGAAGAATGTCCCATTGATTTCAAAGGGAATTTCTGAAAAAATTGGGAATTTTGGGAAAAACTGAATTTTTTTTGAAAATGGTAATAAAAACTTGAATGGTCTGAATGTGTTGAAATGGTTGGTGTTGTAATTTTTCAAATCAGTCGAGAAATGTTGAAGTAGTAACATGTTGAATTGGGAAATGGTATTATGGAATTCCTGGAGTTTCGGGAAAAGCGGGACTTTTTTTTGGAAATGGTAAAGTGTGTGTATAAGATAAGACCTTATCTGGTGTTTTGTTTCGCAATATTATGCAAAAGCATATTTTCTTACCTTCTGGTACCTGCTGATCTGTATTTGGGATCTGCATAAATCCTGAAAAATTGCGCGCATCCTAAGTCGGTGCAGACACAGTAGTCGATAAGCTTCTTCTTTTTCTCTATCTTCCTGTTATGGGACATTCATCCTCCGCTGTTGCCATTTCTAATAAAAAGCAGTTAGGGATGTGAAAATTAATCGATTTTAAGATTAATCGCAATACCTCATGGATTGAAAAAAAAAATCAAATTGATTTTTTTTTTTTTGCAAATATTTTATTTAGTTTTTTTGGCAATCTGTCCTGTCCAGCCACTCAGGCAAATCATATTGTTGACTTTATAAAATGTTCGGGAAGCATTTTATTAAACAAAACCAGTTTTCTTTTAAGTAATAAAGAAATTGATTAGAGATGTTTATCTATTTTATGGAGGAATGTAGTTAATCATAGAATTGGCACCAAATGATATCAAAAAGGTATTGATTTTGAATCGAGAATCGTTGTGAATCCAGAATCGATTCTGAATCTAGTTATTACCCCCAAGAATCGAATTCAATCGAATCGTGTGGTGCCCAAAGTTTCGCAGCCTTAATAATTAGCGATATCGGCCAATATAAAACGCTCATATGGCCCAGTTCCAGTATGTGCTCTCTCCCTCAGGCCTGATGGAGATCTTGCCTGACCGCTGCACCATGATCGCCAAGAAGGAGCTGATCTACGCCGGCACGGTGGGCCTCATCTGCTGGCTGGGCGGCATTGTCTTCATCAACCGCAAGAAGACGAGCGACGCCAAGAGCGTCATGGCCGACGCCGCCCAGACCATGTTGGACGAGCAGGTAACACGGCGTCCTCCCGGAACGTTCAAGGTCTGTGAGCGTGACTATGAGGCTTTTTCTCTTGGACTTCTGCAGATCCGTCTGTGGGTGTTCCCTGAGGGAACGCGGAACCAGAAAGGGGACTTGCTACCCTTCAAAAAAGGCGCGTTCCACTTGGCCGTGCAAGCACAAGTTAGTACCGTTTTTTTTTGTTACCTTTCGCGTTTTAATGACAGGTGTTCTGATCAGGGTTTTGCTTTTTTGCTTCCGATACCAATCATCCATGAGTGAGATGAACTGATACTAGAGATGTCCGATATTGGCTTTTTTGCCGATATCCGATATTCCGATATTGTCCAACTCTTAATTTCCGATTCCGATATCAACCGATACCGATATATACAGTCGTGGAATTAACACCAGGGATGTCCCGATCCAGGTTTTTGCACTTCCGATCCGATACCGATATTGTTTTTGCACTTCCGATCCGATACCGATACTGACCGATACCGGCCTATCCGAGCATGTATTGAAGTTTAAAGTTATTTAGCCTACTTAGTTGTCAGAATCATGTTGAAAAGGGTTTTAGTGATCTTGATAACAACTAGCCAGCTGAATTGGGGGAGTTTGAATAATACACAATGGTTGGTAACAAGAAACTGACCTGTTTATTCATGGATAAACACAAAATAGACAAAATTATACATGACAAACAGAAATGGCATCATTGAACTAGGGCTGGGCGATATGGCCTTTTTTTAATATTGCGATATTTTAAGGCCATGTCACGATACACCATATATATGTGGATATTTTGCCTTAGCCTTGAATGAACACTTGATGCATATAATCACAGCAGTATGATGATTCTATGTGTCTACATTAAAACATTCTTCTTCATACTGCATTAATATATGGTACTTTTAAACTTTCATGCAGAGAAGGAAATCACAACTAAAAAAATCACAAATTTTTTCATACGGTGTTGATGTGGAAATGTTTGCCTCAGCATTTTGATGGTGTGGACGTGTGGCACCGAATGGAGATAAGCGTCTCGACAGGCGTTGCAATATTTGAACAATGATGACGAAAACTGTTTTCTCTGTCGTGTCCGTGTGTCGAAAATTGTTATGCGCTTATTTTTTTATTTAATTTTGTGCGTGGCATAGATTTGCCGTGCGCAATTGCACAGGCGCGCACCTTAGAGGGAGCGTTGCTAGCACGGCTGCGCTTGCATCACAGCTAACGTTAGCCATGCTGCTACCTCTCTGCTCGGGGAGGACGTATACGTATGTGACGTATGACGTGACAGTATGTGACGTGTGTAAGAAGGTGCGCTTGCTGTCTGTGAGAGGAAGACACAGGAAAGAGTGAGAAGAGCCTGTCGTGTAATGCCAGCAGCTAAAAGCAACTGCGCGAGAATCCACAGACCTGTGGATGTGTTGAAGGTGTGCTGGAAAATGCGGAACGGAAATTAGGGAGCAGCAGAAAAGTGGAATGTATTATTTAGATAGGTGCGTTGGAAAACACGGACCGGAGTTTTTTTTAAAACTGGATCTGGATCGGCATTTTCCCATGCCTTGCCGATACGCATTTTTTGGCAAATATCGGCGGCCGATCCGATCCAAATATCATTAATTAACACATTATTATGCCTCATTTTGTTGTGATGCCCGCTGGATGCATTAAACCAGTATTTTTCAACCTATTTTGAGCCAAGACACATTTTTTGCGTTGAAAAAATACGGAGGCACACCACTAGCAGAAATCATTAAAAAACGAAACTCAGTTGACAGTAAAAAGTCGTTGTCGCAATTATTGGATATGACTTTAAACCATAACCAAGCATGCATCACCATAGCTCTTGTCTCAAAGTAGGTGTAGTGTCACGACCTGTCACATCACGCCGTGACTTATTTTGACTTTTTTGCTGTTTTCCTGTGTAGTGTTTTAGTTCTTGTCTTGTGCTCCTATTTTGGTGGATTTTTCTCTATTGTTGGTATTTTCCTGTAGCAGTTTCATGTCTTCCTTTGAGCGATATTTCCCACGTCTACTTTGTTTTAACATTCAAGAATATTTCAGTTGTTTTCATCCTTCTTTGTGGGGACATTGTTGTCATGTCATGTTCGGATGTACATTGTGGACGCCGTCTTCGCTCCACAGTAAGTCTTTGCTGTCGTCCAGCATTCTGTTTTTGTTTACTTTGTAGCCAGTTCAGTTTTAGTTTCATTCTGCATAGCCTTCCCTAAGCTTCAATGCCTTTTCTTAGGGGCACTCACCTTTTGTTTATTTTTGATTTAAGCATTAGACACCTTTTTACCTGCACACTGCCTCCCGCTGTTTCCAACATCTACAAAGCAATTAGCTACCGGCTGCCACCTACTGATATGGAAGAGTATTACACGGTTTCTCTGCCGAGCTCTAGACAGCACAGACACTCAACAACAAAACATAATTTGCAGACTATAATTACTGGTTTGCAAAAAATATTTTTAACCCAAATAGGTGAAATTAGATAATCTCCCACGGCACACCAGGCTGTATCGCACAGCACACTAGTGTGCCACGGCACAGTGGTTGAAAAACACTGCATTAAACAATGTAACAAGATTTTCCAAAATAAATCCACTCAAGTTATGGAAAAAAATGCCAACATGGCACTGCCATATTTATTATTGAAGTCACAAAGTGCACTATTTTTTTAAACATGCCTCAAAGCAGCAGCTTGGAATTTGGGACATGCTCTCCCTGAGAGAGCATGAGGAGGTTGAGGTGGGGCGCCGGGGGTAGGGAGGTAGCAGGGGTGTATATTGTAGCGTCCTGGAAGAGTTAGTGCTGCAAGGGGTTCTGGGTATTTGTTCTGTTGTGTTTATGTTGTGTTACGGTGCGGATGTTCTCCCGAAATGTGTTTGTCATTCTTGTTTGGTGTGGGTTCACAGTGTGGCGCATATTTGTAGCAGTGTTAAAGTTGTTTATACGTACGGCCACCCTCAGTGTGACCTGTATGGCTGTTGACCAAGAATGGCCTGTGTGTGTGAAAAGCTGTTGATATTATGTGATTGGGCCGGCACGCAAAGGCAGTGCCTTTAAGGTTTATTGGCCCTCTGTACTTCTCCCTATGTCCGTGTACACAGCGGCGTTTTAAAAAGTCATACATTTTACTTTTTGGAAATCGATACCGATAATTTCCGATATCACATTCGAATGCATTTATCGGTCGATAATATCGGCAGTCCGATATTATCGGCCGATAAATGCATTAAAATTAAAACATCTCTAACTGATACCCATCACATGTATTAACTGTACATTTTTCCATTAATTTAACATTCCCCATTCATTTATAGTGAGTGCTATTAACAGCTGCTTTCATCCTGTCACAGGGTGAGCGCGGTACTCAGTCCAGCCACTTGAGGGAGCTAGTCGCCTTACATAGCGTCCTATTTCATTTTTGATAATATCAGATGATTGATAATGAGTTTTACTTGAATTTAATCCCCAAACGACATTTTTTTCTTTAGATTTCAGTGAAGGCGCAGCACAAACTGACAGCTGTGTACGTTAATGAGTTTTATCGCCCCCTGGGTCAGAGCATCTGTTCTGAGCGCACACTCACGGCAAGACAGGTGGGTGAGTTGAAAAAAAACGGGGCAGAAAATGAAATGAAAGCGGCAGTTTTTGTGCGTGGGATTGATGTCAGGTTTGTGGTTAAATCCTCACTGGCCCTCATTAGTGAGCGTGACCTGCAAGCGAGTCCGGTCAGAGGTGGTCGCTATTCCCCTATTCAGTCTGTTTTATTCTATCAATCACTATTTGCTCCTGTGTCTCTTTTCCATTTGTGGCCAGAACAGCTCAATGTAGTGAAGCAGGACAGCCCCCAGGGAGAGCCACGCTAAACCCTGCCAGTCTCTTTGACAGGCCACTGGGGTCTTCGAGAAAGAGCAGCAAGATCTTGTGTGTTTCACATCCAAATCTTAAAGGGGAACATTATCACCAGACCTATGTAAGCGTCAATATATACCTTGATGTTGCAGAAAAAAGACCATATGTTTTTTTAACCGATTTCCGAACTCTAAATGGGTGAATTTTGGCGAATTAAACGCCTTTCTAATATTCGCTCTCGGAGCGATGACGTCACAACGTGGCGTCACATCGGGAAGCAATCCGCCATTTTCTCAAACACCGAGTCAAATCAGCTCTGTTATTTTCCGTTTTTTCGACTGTTTTCCGTACCTTGGAGACATCATGCCTCGTCGGTGTGTTGTCGGAGGGTGTAACAACACGAACAGGGACGGATTCAAGTTGCACCAGTGGCCCAAAGATGCGAAAGTGGCAAGAAATTGGACGTTTGTTCCGCACACTTTACCGACGAAAGCTATGCTACGACAGAGATGGCAAGAATGTGTGGATATCCTGCGACACTCAAAGCAGATGCATTTCCAACGATAAAGTCAAAGAAATCTGCCGCCAGACCCCCATTGAATCTGCCGGAGTGTCTGAGCAATTCAGGGACAAAGGACCTCGGTAGCACGGCAAGCAATGGCGGCAGTTTGTTCCCGCAGACGAGCGAGCTAAACCCCCTGGATGTCTTGGCTCACACCGTCCCTTATGCCACCGAAGATGATCAAGAGAAGAATATCGACCCTAGCTTCCCTGGCCTGCTGACATCAACTCCAAAACTGGACAAATCAGCTTTCAGGAAAAGAGCGCGGATGAGGGTATGTCTACAGAATATATTAATTGATGAAAATTGGGCTGTCTGCACTCTCAAAGTGCATGTTGTTGCCAAATGTATTTCATATGCTGTAAACCTAGTTCATAGTTGTTAGTTTCCTTTAATGCCAAACAAACACATACCAATCGTTGGTTAGAAGGCGATCGCCGAATTCGTCCTCGCTTTCTCCCGTGTCGCTGGCTGTCGTGTCGTTTTCGTCGGTTTCGCTTGCATACGGTTCAAACCGATATGGCTCAATAGCTTCAGTTTCTTCTTCAATTTAGTTTTCGCTACCTGCCTCCACACTACAACCATCCGTTTCAATACATTCGTAATCTGTTGAATCGCTTAAGCCGCTGAAATCCGAGTCTGAATCCGAGCTAATGTCGCTATAGCTTGCTGTTCTATGCGCCATGTTTGTTTGTGTTGGCTTCACTATGTGACGTCACAGGAAAATGGACGGGTGTATATAACGATGGTTAAAATCAGATACTTTGAAGCTTTTTTTAGGGATATTGCGTGATGGGTAAAATTGTGAAAAAAACTTCGAAAAATAAAATAAGCCACTGGGAACTGATTTTTAATGGTTTTAACCCTTCTGAAATGGTGATAATGTTCCCCTTTAATTTAGTTTATTCCGATTTTAAATCGATTCATAATTTTTAAATCATTCTACAACTTTACGTTTAGCATATTTTTCGGTAAATGGGTTATACTTCAAGGTACTCAAAGCGCTTTGACACTATTTCCACATTCACCCATTCACACACACATTCACACACTGATGGCGGGAGCTGCCATGCAAGGCCCTAACCACGACACATCAGGAACAAGGGTGAAGTGTCTTGCTCAAGGACACAACGGACATGACTAGGTTGGTAGATGGGGATTGAACCAGGAACTCTCAGGTTGCTGGCACGGCCACTCTCCCAACCGCGCCACGCCGTCCCTCCTTTATAAGGCGCACTGTCGATGAACGGGTCAATTTGGGTCTAACAAGGCACACCGGATTAAAGGCACATTAAAGTTAAAGTACCAATGATTGTCACACACACACACTAGGTGTGGCGAAATTATTCTCTGCATTTGACCCATCACCCTTGATCACCCCCTGGGAGGTGAGGGGAGAAGTGGGCAGCAGCGGTGGCCGCGCCCGGGAATCATTTTTGGTGATTCAACCCCCAATTTCAACCCTTGATGCTGAGTGCCAGGCAGGGAGGTAATGGGTCCCATTTTTATAGTCTTTGGTATGACTCACAACCAAAGGGGTAATATTGGTATTTTTTTCTACATTTAGAACACTTCCTTGTGGTCTACATAACATGTAATGGTGGTTCTTTGGTCTAAATGTTGCATAGATTATGTTTTACAGACCATCTGCAAGCCACTTTCTGACCGTCTCTTCAGGATGCGCCATTTGCTGGGCGGTCTTATCTACGTGCCTCCACTTTGACAGCGTTTTCTCCCCGTCATCTTAGTTGTACCAGTAGTTTTTTTGTACTTCCATAACGAGTCTACTGACAGATATACATATGAATTGTACGCTGCTTTAAATTAGAAATGGCAACAGTGAAGGATGAATGTGCCACAACAAGAGGATAGAGAAAAAAGCAGGAGCTTATTGACAACGCTGTGGACTACAATGGCGGACGCACGTACATTTTCGGGACTTACACAGATCCTAAATACTAATCAGTAGATAAGAAAAGTTGGTTTTGCATAATAGGTCTCACAATAGGTGCCATATTGGGGTCCTTATACACACACCATCTTAATACCCGTATGTTGAAGCACAGTACGTCTGACTACTGTAGCCGTAACGCTGCGACAATCTACCAAGCAGAGCGGCTTCGTAGCTTACCGAAATCGTACTTAATAATTATAACAGATTTTTGAGTGCCGTGTGTGATTTCTTATATTCCCAATGAAACATCAAAGTTTTGGTCTTGCTTGCTTACTGGCACTCTATTGAACAGGCATCAACCTGCAGTCTGTTATGTGAGACTGCCATCTATCTACTGGTCACACATATCATTATGCCATAAACCAAACAATATTGGGTCGAGGTCCGCACACCCAGAATTAATACATACACAAGGCGCCGATTTTTGAGTAATTCAAATCATAGAATAGAAAGCCTTTATTGTCATTATACAAAGCATATTGAGATTTGGTGAGCAGCTCTGTGCGTGCACACATAAATAGCACAAGTTAAAGTAAAAATACACAGAATAAAAACACAGACAGGTAAACAGAAAGGAGGTTCATTGAGTCTGAAGGATCTGTGCAATTAAAGATAAGTGCAAATGTGCGTTGAGTATGGTGACAGCTTTTGGGAAGAAGCTGTCCCTGAGTCTGTTCAGGCTTGTATGGACCTTAAGCGCCCGCCAGAGGGCAACAGGTTAAAAAGATGGGAGCCAGGGTGGGTTGTGTCCTTGGAGATGTTTCTGGCCTCACTGAGACAACTGGAGTTATATATGGCAGTCAAGGAGGGCAGGGGGCAGCCCATGATTTTTTTGTGCAGTTTTTGCCACCCTCTGCAGTCTCTTCCTGTCGGCCTCCATGCAGCTGGAGTGTCACACTGTGACAGCGTAGGTCAGCAGGCTCTCTCGATGGTGGAACGGTAGAAGGTCACCAGCATCTGCCCTTAAGAAGTGTAGCCGCTGCTGGGCCTTCTTGACCAACGCTTTGGTGTTGGTCGACCAGGAGAAGTCTGCAGAGTTATGGATGCCGAGAAATTTGAAGGACTGGACTTGCTCTGTCTTTATGCTCTTTATTGTCATTGCACAAGTTCAACCAAATTTCCTTTTCACCACAAACCCTTTCAAGATTAGACAAACATTGTACAGGAA
The DNA here is from genome assembly GCF_033978685.3 of Nerophis lumbriciformis. Classification (NCBI taxonomy): domain Eukaryota; kingdom Metazoa; phylum Chordata; class Actinopteri; order Syngnathiformes; family Syngnathidae; genus Nerophis; species Nerophis lumbriciformis. Next base: position 43,286,258 of record NC_084558.2, on the reverse strand, counting down.
CGGTGATAGGTCGCCACTTACGATGCCCCTTTAAAGGTGGGAAAAAGGTAGACACTGCGGGAGGATGAGTTTAAAAAAAAAAAGTTGATCCCAGACTGGGCTCTTCTAGGAGAAGGGGCCGAGAAAAGCACTTGATAGCCTACATATACACATTTTACACAGAAACCACAAGACTTGCAACAGGAGGGGAAGGGGTAGGCATCCGGCCCGGAGCTGCCAGCCACTAGGGGTGCTGCTTCGTTGTTCGTCATACCACGTGGGGTGAAGTGGTGGCAAAGGTGTGGGGTGGGGTGTATTTGTGCATATGTAGCCACGGTCTATGGTGTGTGTGTTAAGTCTGTAGGCCTGGAGTCGCTTTACATTTGGTGGCAAAGGAACAGAGTTTATCTTTACAGGTGTTATTGACAGGGAAGGAGTTTGTTTCGTCTTTGCTGCACCGTCCTCCAGGGGAATCTTGAAGCGACGACCTTCCCACGTCACAGCCAGGGAAATAATCGAGATTGGAATTGTTGTGTTAGAGCGAGCAAAATCAAATGTGAAACTTTTGACTTTTAATTGTCTATTTCTGGTCCTCAAATTTGTCCTGCAGGGCAGACAGTCCGATGTTATCCAAAATCACAAAAGTCTGAGTGTCCAGAGCTCTGCCCACATCCTCCAATCATTACGTTAACATCATTATCGTTACCATGGTTCCAAATAGGTAGACGTCCTCGACTGAAAGGGTCGCCAGGTGCGTGGCACTCCTCTTTTCCCAAGAGTCTGTCGTGTGTCCAGCAGCAACCGTTCTGACAGGACAAACGGGTTCCCCTGAACTCGAGATCTTGTCGATTTTGTTGAGAGACCAGTTGTTCAGATCCATTGTTTAGATTTTGGAGAGCAGTGCAAATAGAGGCAGCAAGAAAGGGCAGATACGGAGAGGGGAGGTAATGTAATGACCGCCAAGAGCCGAGAAAGAAAAAAACAAACTTCACATTCACCATTAATGTACAGGGGGAAGTCCAGGATGAGTTTTTTGGTTTTGGAGATGTTTAGTGCCAAGTTCTTCGATGCACACCACTGACCCAGTTCCAGGACCTTATCTTTGTAGGCCACTTCATCATTCCCACCCACCATATTTGACGATGATGTTCTCTGGGTGGGTGGGATTGCAGTCAGATGTGTGGAGGCAGTAGAGGAGTGGGCTTATATAGTCTGAAAAATACGGTACATCACGAGCTTCAATGTGTGTGTGTGTGTGTGTGTGTGTGTGTGTGTGTGTGTGTGTGTGTGTGTGTGTGTGTGTGTGTGTGTGTGTGTGTGTGTGTGTGTGTGTGTGTGTGTTCTGGCAATGCTTACTTAATGGGGACATCACTCTGTTTACACAGTCACCTTTAGGGGACCTCTGACGGTATGGGGACAAAAAAACAGGTCCCCTAAAGCAGTGGTTCTCAACCTTTTTTCAGTGATGTACCCCCTGTGAAAAATTGTTTTAATTCAAGTACCCCCTAATCAGAGCAAAGCATTTTTGGTTGAAAAAAAGAGATAAAGAAGTAATATACAGCACTATGTCATCAGTTTCTGATTTATTAAATTGTATAACAGTGCAAAATATTGCTCATTTGTTGTGGTCTTTCTTGAACTATTTGGGAAAAAAATATATAAAAATAACTAAAAACTTGTTGAAAAATAAACAAGTGATTAAATTATAAATATAGATTTCTACACATAGAAGTAATTATCAACTTAAAGTGCCCTCTTTGGGGATTGTAATAGAGATCCCTCTGGATTCATTAACTTAATTCTAAACATTTATTCACAAAAAACAAAATCTTTAACATCAATATTTATGGAACATGTCCACAAAAAATCTAGCTGTCAACACTGAATATTGCATTGTTGCATTTCTTTTCACAGTTCTTTTTGACAGACATTTAAAAAAAATCTCACGTACCCCTTGGCATACCTTCAAGTACCCCCAGGGGTACGCGTACCCCCATTTGAGAACCACTGCCCTAAAGGGAAACCTTTTTAAATGATAGTCAGATCCATTCTGAAGATGTGATTTGTAAGCTTTGGCCCATAAAACATGTTTACTGGTTAGTTTGAGTGTGAGACATCCATCCTTAGTTAAAACTAACTAACTAACCAAAATCTGGTTTAGTGTTCCTTAGGATGACATTTTCATACAGCATGATTATAAAACATTATTACCTTAAAGTATGATTCACATTCGGAATGTTTCATCTTTCTATATATGGTAGTTGGAGTTGCAGACAACTTCATTACTGCTAAATAGCAGTTTTCAGTAATGTCACAGATGCAGGATTTGCTTTAACATTTAAGTGGTGAAACTTCCTATAAGAGGACAGCTGTAGTGCTGTATTCTAAAGGTTTTTTTTAAATGGTCCTCAGTAGTCACGTACAAATGTGTGTAAAATTATGCAAAATTATTTGAATTTGGTCCCCATGAACCATATTAACTCTGTTTCCCCAGGGTCCCCAGTAAAAATGATCAGCACATTACTTCATCAATCCAGAGATTTAAAGATGTGTATGAGCTAACTAGGCAGTGGCCATTATACCTCATTTTTTTATGCCTCCACAACCTGTAGAAAGGGTGGTCCCCACAAGTGATGATCAAAAACTTGGTCCCCATTCCAAATGATAACCTGTGTGTGTGTGTGTGTGTGTGTGTGTGTGTGTGTGTGTGTGTGTGTGTGTGTGTGTGTGTGTGTGTGTGTGTGTGTGTGTGTGTGTGTGTGTGTGTGTGTGTGTGTGTGTGTGTGTGTGTGTGTGTGTGTGTGTGTGTGTGCGCTAGCGATGCCACCTCCACCTTTAGAGACAAAGACAGTGGGTGACCATCAAGCGATTTCACTCCATTTCTTTCATTCCGTGATAAATACCGTATTTTCCGGACCATAGGGCGCACCGGATTATAAGGCACACTGCCGAAGAGCGGGTCTAGTTTTATACCAAAGGCGCACCGGATTATAAGGCGCGTTAAAGGAGTCATATTTTTATAATTTTTTTCAAAATGTAAAACACTTCCTTGTGGTCTACATAACATGTAATGGTGGTTCTTTGGTCAAAATGTTGCATAGATGATGTTTTACAGATCATCTTCAAGCCGCTTTCTGACAGTCTCTTCCGGATGCGCCGTTTTGTGGGCGGTCTTATTTACGTGGCTCACCTTCGGCAGCGTCTTCTCCCCGTCATCTTTGTTGTAGCGGTGTAGCATGCAAGGACGGGAGTGGAAGAAGTGTCAAAAGATAGAGCTAACTGTTTTAATGACATTCAGACTTTACTTCATACTTGCCAACCTTGAGACCTCCCATTTCGGGAGGTGGGGGGTGGGGGGTCGTAGTCGGGGTGGGGCGGGGGCGTGGCTAAGAGGGGAGGAGTATATTTACAGCTAGAATTCACCAAGTCAAGTATTTCATGTATATATATATATATATATATATATATATATATATATATATATATATATATATATATATATATATATATATATGTATATATATATATATCAAGAGGGACAGAGACAGCGCACAGTGCATGTGGATCACATGTTACCATGGCGAGAAAACATGGAGAGACTGGAATGTAATAGAGTGATCTATGTTTGTCTGTTGCCATCTCCTGGTGAATGTTGGCTATAGCGTACTGGGGTTACTTTTTGGTTGGCCAACGATTTACGTGGTGTTGCGCACCTGACGTCAAGTGTGTGTGTCTGTTCTGAAGTCTACAGTAAAGGAGCGTACTTCATCCCCTCGCCTGTTTATTGCCTCCAACTCAATATATTACAACATTGCTCCATGCATGCAGACCTGGAGGGGGCGTGGCCTCCAGGTCCACCTGAATTTCGGGAGATTTTCGGGAGAAAATGTGTCCCGGGAGGTTTTCGGGAGAGGCGCTGAATTTCGGGAGTCTCCCGGAAAATCCGGGAGGGTTGACAAGTATGCTTTACTTCAATCAATAACGGAGCAGCATCTCCTCATCCGGGCACAACAACACAGTAAATGTGTCCCGTGAAAAACCGTCCGACCGGAACTCTCTAATAACTAAAGTTCCTTGGGTGAATAATGTAAATTCACTACACCGGTATGTTTTAGCGCTTTCATGGCGAGTTTACTGACAGACATAAGTAAGAACTTTACACTACTTTATATTAGAAATGGCAACAGCGGAAGATGAATGTCCCATAACAAGTAGATAGAGAAAAAGAAGAAGCTTATTGACTACGGTGTCAACACGGACTACAAAGGCGGACGCGTGCAATTTTTCAGGATTTATGCAGATCCCAAATACAGATCAGCAGCTACTAGAATGTAAGAAAAGTTGCTTTTGCATAATATTGCGAAACAAAACGGCAGATAATGTCTTACCTTATACACACACCATAATAATACTCCTATGTTTAATGCGCCGACAATCCTTCAAGCGGTGCGGCTTCATAGCTTACCAAAGTCGTACTAAAACATTTTGATAGATGTTTTAGCGCCGTGTGTGATGTTCTATATTTTCAATAGGACATATAAAATGTTGGTGTTGTTTACTTGAGACATATTGCCGTCCTAGCACAGCCTACACTTATCTCTTATGTTTGACTGCCATCTACTGGTCACACTTATCATTACACCATGTACCAAATAAAAAAGCTTCGAGGTGGGTAAGCTCAACCAAACTTATTCCTTACATTAGGCGCACCAGGTTATAAGGCGCACTGTCGAGTTTTGAGGGGGAAAAAAGGATTTTAAGTGCGCCTTATCGTCCGGAAAATACTGTAACTAAGTTATGGGCATATTTTCATCTGCTTTTTCAGGAAATGTCATAAATGGGATACGAGACATAAATTGGAGCATTTTAGGATGAAGATGCAGCGATGAAATTGACTGACTTCCTCCTCTGTCTCAGGTGCCCATCATTCCCGTGGTCTTCTCCTCCTACAGCAGCTTTTACCTACGGAAAGAAAAACAGTTCAAATCGGGTACCTGGCGCCTTCTTTGCTTTGTTTCCCCCCCCCCATCATGCATCTCTTTGTTGCTCAGCGTGTCCTCTCCGTCTCATCAGGGACCATCAGATTGAAGATCCTCCCAAAGATCGAGACAAAAGGGATGGCGTCCGAGGACGTGGCGTCCCTCGCCGACAAATCCTTCGACGTGATGCGCTCGGCCTTCTTGGACGCCGCCAAAACCCACAGCAACGGCCCCGTGAGGCACTGAGCGGCCATCGTACTCTCACACTCCCCCCCCTCCCCGCCGCCCAGGTTGTCCTAAAACCTGGCCAGGACACGACGTGACTGCAGTTGGCCCCTCCCTTCCAGCACAGTCCTGACCCTCGCCATGTTTGCGAGCGGAGTGACGGACAGTGCGGCTTTTTCTGTGCATGCATTCTTTTTCACGCCGCTTTGGAACCCCCCTCTTTTTTTTATCGTCTTTTTTTCTCATGTTGCCTTTTGTTGAGGTTATCTTTGGACACAGTCCACCTCCTTCCTTCCTCCCTGCGTTCCACCTTAAAGACAAAAGCAGGCGGGGTTTTCACAAGTGGTGGAGGTCAGAGTTTAACGTTCCTCATAGTTCTCTCGCGATGAGCTCATCCCCACGTCCGTTTGCTTATTCAACCACAGGAAGTCCTTATAAGGGCGTTTTTTTTAACGACTGTTAAATAAATGCCATCTCGTCGCATCAGTTATTCTCTCTTTGACGCCCTTCTAAGCGCTCGCAGGGACCTCTAGTGGCCAGAAAGTGTGCGTCCAAACTGGAAAGTAAAAGTATGCAGGGGCCATTTTGATATATTTTTTTATTTTGTTTAAAAAAAATTAAAAAGGTTTAAAACAGACATTATATATATTTCAAGATAAAGTCAGTGTCCGCTTTGTGTTCTAGGTGACAAAGTTTATCATCAGTTATTACGGGGGTGTCCACAGTGCAGCCCTCGTTTTGTTGGCCTGCAGCAAATTGTCAAGAAAAATATATATATAAATGTAAGAAAAAAGATAGGAAATAGTTTACATTTTGATAGTAATGATAATACATTGCATCCGGAAAGTATTCACAACGCTTCCCTTTATCCGCATTTTGTTATGTCACAGCCTTATCCCAAAATGGAATAAATGTCATGTTTGTCCTAAAAATTCTACAAGCAGTACCCCATAGTGACATTATGAATTTTTATTTTTATTTTGCAAAGGTATTAAAAATTTAAAAAGTCACATGAACATAAGTATTCACAACATTTGCATTTATAAATTTGCAAAATTAAAAAAAATGTTTTCAAGTTGTCATTATGGGGTGTTGTATGTAGAATTTTGAGGACAACAATGTATTCAATTGTAATAATGACAACGTGGAAACATTTTTATTTTGCAAATTTATCAAAAAAAATGTAAAAATCATTGAGCAAATGTGAATAATTCATGTGACGTTTTAATATTTGTATTTTTAATTTGCAAAATTAAAAAAATAAAAACAACTTAAAATTGTCTCCACGGGGTATTGTTTGTAGAATTTTGAGGACAAACATGAAATGTATTCCATTTTGGCATAAGGCTGTAACATAAAATGTGGAAAAAGAGAAGTGCTGTGAATACTTTCCGGTTGTCTCTTATTATTCGACAAAGCTGACGCTAAATTTTGTCTTTGAATATGTATGTCTGTTTAATTTTTTTGAATAGAATATATATGAAAATGTTCCCCGCACACTTTTTAGTAAAAGCGATCCTTGGTGGAAAACGTTTAGGCAACCCCGAGTTATCAGAGTCAACATTTCAGCTTTTTCTAATTTAATTGTCTATTTCCTTTTTTTCTTTTTTCTTACATTTTCACTTATTTCTTGTTTCTGACAATATGTTGCGGGCCAACACTTTGGACACCCCTGGTGGAGCGGGACAAAACTGCTCCACCAAAATGTTAAGGGAATCACCTTTAAAAGTGCGTTTTGCTGATTGGCAACGTGAAAATCTGTTATTTTTCTCATGAATTCAACATAAAAGTGTTAGCCGCGTAGTGTTGATTTTTTTATGAGAGATTTCGGCCTTAAGTCTGTTTGGTTGTCACACTATGAGATTCCTTGTATCCTCGCCGCATGTAAAAGCCGCCTTTTTTTTTTCTTTTTTTTTTCTCCACCTCTTTTGTGTCCTTGTTGAAGCAGTAACGGAGGCGGGGCGGCATCCGTGTGTACGGGAAGAGTGTCGAAGCTTTAAAAAAAAACAAAAAAAAAACACCCGTCCCGCCCTGTTGTGTTGAAAGCAACTGTCTGTGTCCGACAATGTTTGATACGTCACGCCAGAATGTCGTCTGATCATCCCAATCGCGGGATTGCCGCTGTGTCAAATCTCTTTGTTTACCGCCGCCATCTTTAAAGGTTGCACTCTTTCGCCTTGTTTCGCCGCTTTTTTGAGAATGTACCTGTGAGCATTCGGGATCAAATGCATCTTAATTGTTTCTTTGTTTGTTCCTCTCCCTGGTTAGAGCTTTCAAAGTGGCGTCCAATCTGGGGATTGATGACATATTGTGGACTGATTGTGAGGAGATTTGAGGAGTGGCGCTAACCCCAACTCACTCAGCTTTACACACCGTAAGGCCCGTTTGAATATCTAAGCCTAATACTACTAATCCATCTTTTTGCTTCTTTTTCTTGCATTCAAAGTATTTATCGCTAGTATTATTTTGCAGCAAGTGGTTTGAATGTTGAACCAAATTGGTTTCCTCCAAAAACAATAGCTTTTTTTTTTTTCTAAATACAAATTGTACGTTCCGTTTCTATTTGATCTCATTTGTGACATGTAATTATTTGTGCGTTTAATGTACAGCACAAGTGATTTGAGAGACTCCACCACTGGGAGTCAAATTTATGCTAATGAACATCTTGTGGAATGGTTAAAATATTTCAATTTGTGTATTTTTTTTTTTTGTGACGAGGGTTTTTTTCCCCCTCCCAGCACATAAGAAAAATGATCAATACAGCAATTTGGACGCTCAAAATGAATTAAAAAAAGGACGATAGAACTGAAGAGAAATATTGCACTTTTCATGCTGAATTTTGTCAGGAAACATAAACAAAATGTCGTCATGTTCACCAAAGCTATTAAAGTGTAATTGTCGGTAGCTTTAGATGGAATATATCCTAAGTGTGTATGTGCCATATTAATAATCTGGCTTATATTGACAATGTAGTGTTCTTGATTTCACCTCTTCTGAGTAAATGTGAATGCCTTGCAAGTGCAACAGATGAAATAAATGTATTTCTTTTTTTTCTTACAGCAGTTGTTCGTTGTTGACTTTCGCGAAAAAGAATCGAGTCTTTTGAACGAATCGATTCCCAGTTTTGGGCCTATTTATTGCACACACAATTACCGTATTTTTCGGACTATAAGTCGCAGTTTTTTTCATAGTTTGGCCGGGGGTGCGACTTATACTCAGGAGCGACTTATGTGTGAAATTATTAACACATTACCGTAAAATATCAAATAATATTTATCTCATTCACGTAAGAGACTAGACGTATAAGATTTCATGGGATTTAGCGATTAGGAGTGACAGATTGTTTGGTAAACGTATAGCATGTTCTATATGTTATAGTTATTTACCATAATATGTTACGTTAACATACCAGGCACGTTCTCAGTTGGTTATTTATGCCTCATATAACGTACACTTATTCAGCCTGTTGTTCACTATTCTTTATTTATTTTAAATTACCTTTCAAATGTCTATTCTTGGTGTTGGGTTTTATCAAATAAATTTCCCCCAAAAATGCGACTTATACTCCAGTGCGACTTATATATGTTTTTTCCCTTCTTTATTGTGCATTTTCGGCAGGTGCGACTTATACTCCGGTGCGACTTATACTCCGAAAAATACGGTACCCACTATGCATATGCGTACCACCCGACTTGCAAGTAGACTAGAAAATTAGTCATAATAAAGGAATCTTAGCAGCATTTGTATACATATTTTTTATATATAAAAAAATATATATATTTTACATGGAAAAATATATGTATTTTTTCACTTTATTTTTCTAAAGGGTAGTAGTTAAAATAGACACCCACTAGGAATTGTAGTATAAATTTGTACTCACATAACGTCCCAATTTTTATTGTAGTTTTATTTAAAAATTGTATATCCCTAAATCATACTTGCCAACCCTCCCGAATTTTCCGGGAGACTCCCGAAATTCAGCGCCTCACCCGAAAACCTCCCGGGACAAATATTCTCCCGAAAATCTCCTGATTTTCAGCCGGAGCTGGAGGCCACGCCCCCTCCAGCTCCATGAGGACCTGAGTGAGGACAGCCTTTTTTCACGACGAGAGGCATACTTGCCAACCCTCCCGGATTTTCCGGGAGACTTCCGAAATTCAGCGCCTCTCCCGAAAACCTCCCGGGACAAATTTTCTCCCGAAAATCTCCCGAAATTCAGGCGGCGCTGGAGGCCACGCCCCCTCCAGCTCCATGCGGACCTGAGTGACGTCAGGTGCGCAACACCACGTAAATCGTTGGCCAACCAAGAAGTAACCCCAGTACGCTATAGCCAACATTCACCAGGAGATGGCAACAGACAAACATAGATCACTATTACATTCCTCCCCTTTTAGAAATGTATAGAAGTTACTCAAAATAAATAAACAACCCAACCAAAAAATGCAGCAGCTCAATTAAAAAACTGTACTTAAGCCACATTCTTTTCTTCTTTTTTTTTAGTACTGAACTCTTAACCCTTATTTGTAAAAAATAACATGCTTATTATACAAACAGTATTTGTACATCTTTAACACAGATTTTTATACTGTCTTCAGAGATTCAGTTTTTTTGGTGGTACTCGAAACCTTTCTGGGTAACTGCGAAAGGGTGTTCAGCATGGTTGGAAAAATAGTGACAGAGACTAGAACAAGGATGGACAATTCAACCCTTAACTCAACAATGAGTAGATGAGTGTTATGTGTGTGTATATGTGTAAATAAATGAACACTGAAATTCAAGTATTTCTTTTATATATATATATATATATATATATATATATATATATATATATAATAAAATGAATATACAATAAAATAAATATATATATAGCTAGAATTCACTGAAAGTCAAGTATTTCTTATATATATATATATATATATATATATATATATATATATATATATATATATATATATATATGAAATACTTGACTTGGTGAATTCTAGCTGTAAATATACTCCTCCCCTCTTAGCCCCGCCCCCAACCACGCCCCCGCCCCACCCCGAGCACGCCCCCCCCCACCTCCCGAAATCGGAGGTCTCAAGGTTGGCAAGTATGACGGGAGGACAACAGGGTGACAAGAACTAAATCATCCAGACTAAAGATACATTGTATTATTATGTTTATCTTACCTACAAATAAATATATTTATTAATTAAAAAAAAAACAACTAAATAAATGTTTACTATATTTTGCTAAAAACATCAACATTAATTGTATTTTAATTTTTAATTTTTCTGACTCCTTATTACACCAAGCCATAGAATTATACTGGTACATTAAAATAAATATATTTGAAATAATTAATTTTAAATTGTCATAATAATTCATTTAAAATGACTATATTTAATTAATAAAATAATTGTTTGTTTATCAAAAACTTTAGCATTTTATTTAGTACATTTTGAAGCTCTCAGAAGCCAAGTTATATTATATTCATGTTATATTTATGCAAGTTTGAAGTATCAATGATCTAAACACAGTTTTGTTTGCATTTTTTCAGGATGTAGATATATATATATATATATATATATATATATATATATATATATATATATATATATATATATATATATATATATATATATATATATATATATATATATATATGTATGAAATACTTGACTTGGTGAATTCTAGCTGTCAATATACTCCTCCCCTCTTAACCACGCCCCAACCACGCCCCGCCCCACCCCCGACCACGCCCCCAACCCCCACCCCCACCTCCCGAAATCGGAGGTCTCAAGGTTGGCAAGTATGCCCTAAATACATTTTATTCTTTTTTATTTGTGTATTTTTTTTCCTATATTGGTAAAATGCTACACATTTTTTTAAGTGAGTGAAAATTCAAAATAGGTTCGTCACTGCCATAGCATGGAAATATGGCGCCGCCTTATGAAATGTTTACGATGAAAACACAACAAAAAACATAGATTATAGCCAATATTTCAGAATAATTCCCACCAATAGAGAGATTTTTGTGTAAATTAAATTATTCTGAGCTACATCTTATTTTATAACTGATAGTAGTGATTGTTTTTTGTAATAATAATACAAATAAATCAGTTGAAAAAATAAAATAAGAAGCCAGTATTTTTGAACGGCCAACATTCACAGAGCACACATTTTTGGAAAAAAAAACATTTTTTATTACAAAATGTTACAAAATTATTAAAAAAAAAAAATGTATTGAGAAATAACTGGTTGTCATTTTAAATAATAAATACAGATATGTCCGGGTGTGAGGACACACAGCTGCACTGATAGTTCACCTCTTACAGGTGTTGATGATGTGTGTAACGTAACGTAACAAGACTTTGTAACAGCATGAAGGACCTGTCGGGAACATCCCGTCTGCTTTGTGCGACCAATGTGACGGCTCGCCATGTTGGTGAGTACCACTTCTTTATGCGAAGGTTGGTTGGCCATGTTGGTGAGTACCACTTCTTTATGCGAAGGTTGGTTGGCCATGTTGGTGAGTACCACTTCTTTATGCGAGGGTTGGTCGGCCATGTTTGTTTCTTCACCACTAGTTTTCCTGGCAAGAGCCTAGAGGGAGTAAAGAGAGGTGAGGAACAGTTAAGACCAAATTTGGTCTTAAACGAACAAAGTTTGTATTTGTCGTTTTAATGTCCTCTTCATAAATGACAATTGAAACACAAAACATTGATTCATTTAAATTTTATTTTGAAATGCTAAAGACATTGGACAAACAAAGTTCTTATTTTTCTGTCTCGAGCAATAGATAAATGTAAAAAACAGTTTTTTAATTTTATTTAATACATTTAAAAAAATTTGAGTCCGTAGAAACGAAAATAAAATCAGAAAACAGATGTTTTCTCGTAACCCGGAACCGGAAGTTGCTATTTAAAGACGAGCCCGCGGCTGGTGTTAATAATGTGTCTGTTTATATAAGTCATCCATCCATCCATTTTCTACCGCTTGTCCCGTCATTTAAATGTTAATCCACAATACATGAATACAACACTACACTGTTTTTTTAAATTGTATTTTACAGGCCAGTCCGCGGTCTCGTCTTTAAATAGCAACTTCCGGTTCCGGTGTTGAAAAAGGAAAAAAAAACACATGAATCACATTTTTTACCGCTTGTCCCTTTCGGTGTAAAATGAAAATCACAATTTTCGATATGTCCATTTAACAATATGTAATTGTATTGCTCTTTGACACTAAAATAAAACTTTTATTTTTTAATCCATACATCCATCCATCCATCCATTTTGTCCCTTTTTAATTGTATTTTTCAATTTGTATAGATAAAATGATCAAACAAACAAATGGTAGCCTGTAAATACAGTTTGATGTTGTGTCCTGTAATATATACTAATATTTTGATTCATGATCTATGGTATTTCTGGCGGAGGATGCAACAGTACACCGTTTTTTTTAATAACTTGCCAGTTCCCGGTTTTGTCTTTAAATACCAACTTCCGGTTCCGGTGTTGGAATATATAGAGAAAACATCTGGTTCTGGTCAATATTTTTGTTTCTGCTGACTGGTGATTTACATTTTTGCTATGTGAAATGTGAATTAAATGTTTGCATATGTCATTTTAAAAACATATTTTATTGCTGTTGGACACTGGGGAAAGAAAGGCTTTTTTTTCGATTGTATTATTTTAAATTTTCAAAATAAAAATCAAATAAACCAATTGTAGCCTGTAAATATAGTGTGGTATTGTATCTTGTGT
>NC_084558.2:43225827-43268327 GCF_033978685.3 Nerophis lumbriciformis | reverse complement strand
ATTCTTGTTTGGTGTGGGTTCACAGTGTGGCGCATATTTGTAACAGTGTTAAAGTTGTTTATACGGCCACCCTCAGTGTGCCCTTTATGGCTGTTGATCAAGTATGCGTTGCATTCACTTATGTGTGTGCAAAAGCCGCATATATTATGTGACTGGGCCGGCACGCTGTTTGTATGGAGGGAAAGCGGACGTGACGACAGGTTGTAGAGGACGCTAAAGGCAGTGCCTTTAAGGCACGCCCCCAATAATGTTGTCCGGGTGGAAATCGTGAGAAATTCGGGAGAATGGTTACCCCGGGAGATTTTCGGGAGGGGCACTGAAAATCGGGAGGTTGAAACCGATACCGATAATTTCCGATATTACATTTTAAATCATTCTCTGAGTAAAATGGGTTATACTTGTATGGCGCTTTTCTACCTTCAAGGTACTCAAAGCACTTTGACACTATTTCCACATTCACCCATTCACACACACATTCACACACTGATGGCGGGAGCTGCCATGTAAGGTCCTAACCACCACCCATCAGGAGCAAGAGTGAAGTGTCTCGCTCAAGGACACAACGGACGTGACGAGGTTGGTAGTAGGTGGGGAATCGAACCAGGAACCCTCGGGTTGCTGGCACGGTCACTCTCCCAACTGCGCCACGCCTTATTTGTATTTGACTTTATTAAATGTTTGGGTAGAATTTTATCGAACAAAACCCTGTTTTCTTTTAAGAAATGTATAAATTGATCGAGATATGTTTACCGGTATATATTTTATGGAGGAATGTAGTCAATCATAGAACTGGTACCCAATGTTATATAGAAATATAGATTTTGAATCGAGTCGTTAGGAATCTTTACCCCCAAGAATCTAACCGAACGATTCACTGCCCTAGTGATGTGTGTGTGTGTGTGTGTGTGTGTGTGTGTGTGTGTGTGTGTGTGTGTGTGTGTGTGTGTGTGTGTGTGTGTGTGTGTGTGTGTGTGTGTGTGTGTGTGTGTGTGTGTGTGTGTGTGCAGATGGGAAAAGGGGGCGGGCGTCTACCTGTCTGACACCGGTGTCCCGTCCATCCGGGCGGACATGCACACTGGTCGGGTCTGAGGCACGCGCCTCCGTTCACACAGGTGCGATCGCACACAGCTGGAAGACACATCGGAAAGAAACATTTTCTCAATACTAGCTTTGCATGAACTGAAATGACATATTTTAAAAGCAAAGTTTCCAAACTTTCACACCTACAACTTTTTCAAGTGGTGATTTGTGTTTAGGCGACACCTCGTGGTCACTATAATTTGGGAATTTAAGCTCACGTTGCCACAAATTGAATGATGCGGACACGTTTGTTTCTGGATACTTTTTGGTGGCTTTCTATGTGTAGGTAATATGCAACTGTAAAGTTTATATTGCAATTTTATCAATTGTGTTTAGCTTGTGAGCTATTGTGCGCTTAGCTGCTGCGTAGCCGCCGGCTCCCAGTGGGCTATAGCACACCATACTTAGCTTTTGTAAATGTCGTGACTAAAATATCATCCGATACTTGTTTTTTTGCTGATATTGGACCGATATCAATATTGAATCGGCTCAACTTAAAACACAATTTTGAATGGACAATTGTAGTAAATGTCAAAATACAAAAATTCAAAAAGAATAAATATAATAACAAGAAGACACAAATATAAAGAGTAGTGCTATAAAGTGATAATATATCATCATATTGGAGAATGTATTTTGTTAGGGGCGTGGATCTTTGGGCACCTAACGATTCGATTCCGATTCCTGGGGTGACGATTCGATTCAGAATCTGTTCAACACGATTCTCGATTCAAACCGCATTGTATTATTTGGTGTAATAATTACAATGCAACGTTTTCAAAACAGGTTGCAAATTAGAAAATCGATTTTTGGTTGCGTGGGGATTGCCTAAAATTTATTTTTTTAAATAAAAATTCAAAAATGTATAAAAAAAACTAAATTACAAAAAATATATATACAGTATAAATACATATAAAAATTGTTTTTTTAAAATAAAAAATAACCCCCCCCCCCAAAAAAAAAGAAATAACGTATGAAAAAAACCTTGTATTTTTTAATTTTTTTTTTTTTAATTATGAATACATTTAAAAATAGTATGTTTAGGAATGGCAATTTGGGTGTGAATAGATTATTTTTTTTTTTTTGTAAACCCATATTATTCATATCTTCGGGCACCTAACGATTCGATTCGATTCCGATTCCTGGGGTGACGATTCGATTCGAAATTTGTTCAACACGATTCTCGATTCAAACCGCATTGTATTATTTGGTGTAATAATTACAATGCAACGTTTTCAAAACAGGTTGCAAGTTAGAAAATCTATTTTTGGATGCGTGGGGATTGCCTAAAATGTCTTTTTAAAAATAAAAAATATATTAAAAAAAACTAAATTACAAAAAATATATATATATAAATACATATAAAAATGGTCTTTTTAAAAATAAAAAATAACCCCCCCCCCTTAAAAAAAAACCTATAAAAAAACCTTGTATTTTTATTTTTTTTAAAATTATGAATACATTTAAAAATAATATGATTAGGAATGGCAATTTGAGTGTGAATCGATTTTTTTTGTTTGTAAACCCATATTTTTCATAACTTCGGGCACCTAACGATTCGATTCGATTCCGATTCCTGGGGTGACGATTCGATTCAGAAACTGTTCAACACGATTCTCGATTCAAACCGCATTGTATTATTTGGTGCAATAATTACAATGCAACGTTTTCAAAACAGGTTGCAAGTTAGAAAATCAATTTTTGGTTGCGTGGGGATTGCCTAAAATGTCTTTTTAAAAATCAAAAAATAAAAATATATAAAAAAACTAGATTACAAAAAATATATATATATATATATATATATATATAAATCATATAAAATTGTCTTTTTAAAAATGAAAAATAACCCCCCCCCTTAAAAAAAAACTTGTATTTTTTTAAATTATGAATACATTTAAAAATAGTATGATTAGGAATGGCAATTCGGATGTGAATCTATTTTATTTTTTATTTTTTTGTAAACCCATATTCATATTCCAAGCCTATCCGGTTGCAATTGTTCTGGGGTCAAGGGTGAAAAAATGTGTAGAATGTTCTCCGATAGCTGTAAGTGTGACAACAACAACAACAACAACCACCCCGTTACCTTGGTTACAGTTGAGGGAGTGAAAGCGCCGCCATCCCGGACAGCATTCTGGGTAATAATTGGACACAGACGCCACCCTGCTCACCTGCCGGTACGCGAGTGTGTACACGGTCCTGTGGAGCAAAAACACACTGATTATAGGATCAAATATATCGCATGTGTTTAATTAAATGTTTTTTAATGTTGCAATAGGAGCACATTTAAATGTAGAAGTGGCAAAGTTGAGTAATTTCAGTATCATCAACCATTTTTTTTTTATAAAACTTTAAACATTTTTACATATATCCAATGTATTCTTTTAATACAAATATGATTGTCCATTTAAACCAGGGGGTGTCCAAACTTTTTCCACCAAGTACAAAGCTGTTTATTTTTCTCCATTTGTATTATTTTATTATTTTTAATTGTGCGTGTACAAACTGTACAATGTGCTTTAAACACGTACAGAATGTAACAAAAATATGGAAAAGTAGCTTTCAGTAAGAACTTTTGTCATACGTCTGCCAAAAGTAATCAATTTTGTCTTTTGTAAACACGGAATTTGAAATAATTTTTGTATTGAAGATAGGAGTGGGTACCGAATTTGGTATTTTTTTTTACAGGCGCTGACCGAATTCCGTCGGTATTGATTCACTTAAAATCAATATAATTTTGTTGCGTAAACAAAAGTAGCACTCAGCCAAACTCCCTCTAAGTAATGTTGCGGTTTTCAACACCAACAAAGCAAGTATGCCAGCTAGAAAACACTCAAACATAAAATAAGGCTCCACTTTCCCAAAATGCGCTAGCTTGATGCTAATATACGTTGGATTTGCCATAGACGGGCTACTATTAGCGATTTCACGTGGCGATTTCAACGCCTCCAAATTTGGTAACGAAAAGAACAACTAAAATGAATGTTACACTCAAACAGCACAACACTTACAGTATTAACACTTTGTAGGGCGCAACATAACACATTGGAGCTTCCTTGAAAAAGCTACTTCCTCGTTAGGCAACATACTAAAGATAATAGGGTTCTGAATCTTTGGACGCCACACAGTTCGATTCAATTCTTGGGGGTAACTATTTGATTCAGAATCAATTTTCAATATTCAAAACGATACTTTTTTTGACACCCCTAATAGATAGCCTGTAGTATGTACAGTACTGCCATCTAATGTCTTGGAAGTGAAACTGCATTGCAAATGAAAAAAAAAACAAGACAGCGCATGTATCATAATCAGCTCATTTTTAAATGTTGCACTTTTATAATCAAAAGTACAGAAAACTGGTACCGTTGAACACTGGTATCGATTCCCAGGTACCGGGGAATTGGCGCAGTATCGTTCTGTAGATGCTTCAAGTTCTCGAAAATGCTAGTCTATCTTGTTTTCGAGCTCTATATTGGGTTAGAATTGATGTGATGAAGTACATACCCAGCAGGCACGAGATATTGAAAGAACGTTGAGAACTTGTTGAATTGGGTCCTGATGTTGAGCGACTCAAATATAACGTTGAAACAACATGCTTTTTGACAACGTTTAATCAATGTTCTGATGTTGATTTGACCATTGAATTTTGGTGATTTTCCAACCAATATTCTACAACACAAATACAACGTTGAAACAACATCTTTTTGACAACGTTTAATCAATGTTGGGTTCTGACGTTGATTTGACCATTGAAATTTGGTCATTTTCCAACCAATATTCTACACCACAAATACAATGTTGAAACAACATGCTTTTTAACGACGTTTAATCAATGTCTGGTTCTGACTTTAATTTGACCATTGAATTTTTGGTCATTTTCCAACCAATATTCTACAATACAAATACAACGTTGAAACAACATGCTTTTTGACGACGTTTAATCAATGTTGGGTTCTGACGTTGATTTGACCATTGAATTTTGATCATTTTCCAACCAGTATCATACAACACAAATGCAATGTTGAAACAACATGCTTTTTGACAACGTTTAATCAATGTTGGGTTCTGATATTGATTTGACAATTGAAATTTGGTCATTTTCCAACCAATATTCTACAACACAAATACAACGTTAAAACATGCTTTTCAACGACATTGAGTTGACCATTGAATTTTGATCATTTTCCAACCAGTATTTTACAACACAAATGCAACGTTGAAACAACATGCCTTTTGACAACGTTTAATCAATGTTGGGTTCTGACATTGATTTGACCATTGAATTTTTGTCATTTTCCAACCAATATCCTACAACAAAAATACGTTGAAACATGCTTTTTAACGACGTTTAATCAATGTTGGGTTCTGACTTTATTTTGACCATTGAATTTTGGTCATTTTCCAATCAATATTCTACAACAAAAATACGTTGAAACAACATGCTTTTTGACAACGTTTAATCAATGTTGGGTTCTGACTTTAATTTGACCATTGAAATTTTGGTCATTTCTCAACCAATATTCTACAACACAAATACAACGTTGAAACAACATGCTTTTTGACGACGTTTAATCAATGTTGGGTTCTGACTTTAATTTGACTATTGAATTTTGGTCATTTTCCAACCAATATTCTACAGTACCAATACAACGTTGAAACAACATCCTTTTTTATGTTTATTCAATGTCAGGTTCTGACGTTGATTTGCCCATTGAAATTTGGTCATTTTCCAACCAATATTCTACAACACAAATACGTTGAAACAACATGCTTTTTGACAATGTTTAATCAATGTTGGGTTCTGACTTTAATTTGACCATTGAAATTTTGGTCATTTTCCAACCAATATTCTACCGTACAAATACAACGTTGAAACAACATGCTTTTTTATGTTTAATCAATGTTGGGTTGTGAAGTTGATTTGACCATTGAAATTTGGTCATTTTCCAACCAATATTCTACAACACGAATACAACGTTGAAACATGCTTTTTGACGACATGTAATCAATGTTGGGTTGTGACGTTGATTTGACAGTTGATATTTGGTAATTTTCCAACCAACAACGTTTGTCTCAATTTACAAACACAACTATTTTGCGACGTGGTTTCTAAGTCAGTTTTAAAGGACATGTACGTAGTGGGTAGAGCAACCGTGCCAGAAACCTGAGGGTTGCAGGTTCGCTCCCTGCCTCTTACCATCCAAAAAAAAAAAAAATCGCTGCCGTTGTGTCCTTGGGCGGGACACTTCACCCTTTGCCCCCGGTGCCACTCACACCGGTGAATTGAATGAAGAATGATAGGTGGTGGTCGGAGGGGCCGTTGGCGCAAATTGCAGCCACGCTTCCGTCAGTCTACCCCAGGGCAGCTGTGGCTATATAAGTAGCTTACCACCACCAGGTGTGAATGATTGATGGGTTCTACATGTAAAGCGACTTTGGGTACTTAGAAAAGCGCTATATAAATCCCAGTTATTATTATTATTATTAATCAACGTTGTATCAATGTCTTGTGCCTGCTGGCTGTTTGTTTGTGTCATCATCCGAGATGCATTACAGCTGCTGGAAACGTAGAAGAAGACGACGTCCAGCTGCCTCCCTTTACTAACCTTTGACCTTGGCTGAGAGTGAAACACTGAAGGATGCGTGGAACTATTTTGATGTAAGTCCTCTTGGCGATGTTGTGCAATATGTCACAGGCCATCGTTAATAATGAATTACTTTATTTTCACTATATTCCCAGGCACGATAAAAAATGGAAACGGGCGCCAGGCCGCCTTTTGGACCCCCCCAGCCCCCAGTCTACACGGACATTTCTTGTAAGTAACGTCTCAGCTTGTATTTGGCAAGCACGACTTCTCACAGACTTGGCGGTTAAAAGAATGTCTGGCGGGAAAGTTTTCTTTTTCTTTTTTTTTGCTTTTCCTGGTTAAAGAGAAGAATGAGAGCTGGCGCGAGTCTGAAAATAAACAAGGCGCGCGGTCTCTGCGGGCGCCGATTTCCTGTCGTTCCGCAAAGCGCCTGATAGTTGAGATTGCGGCGCAATGGTTGCCATGGTGACCCGCTCGCGAAGACCTTTTGACGTGAAGAAAACTCACTTGTACGTGCTGCACAGGCGCTGACCCTGGCACACGGTGATGTAGGGTCTGTGCAGAGGGAGGATGTACGACTCTGTTGCCGTGACAACGTGATGGTGGGGGTCGCGGCTACCACACACCCTCCTCCTGGTGACGGGCACAGATTGCATCATCAGCAAGAATTCTTTACCTGTTCTGAAATAATTTTAAAGGCATATATTTTTTCATTTTATTATACTATATAGCTTTATAGGCTTTAAAATTTCTTTATTTGAATAAAAATATTTATTTTAATATTTGTAATTTAAAAACTGTAATATAAAAAAAAAAATATATGTTTTTTTGAAATTGTTACATTTTTTATTTATTTTAGCTCAAACCAATAACATTTTTGGTAGCTTTATGGCAGGTCAAATCTTTAAAATTAAATAAATCCTTAAATAATTACTTAAATGGGCCATTAAATATTTGTAATTTACATTAGATACATATGTTAATAAATGTGTTATTTATGTTTTAATGTAAAAGTACATGTAATTATATCATCATTTAATGAAATATTTCAATATTTAATCAAATACTTAACCATTTCATTATTTCTTAATTTCACAATTTCTAACTATTTTTTAAATAAAAAAATTAATTTGGATGGTCAAATTGTTCAAATTAAATAAATATTTAAATAATTACTAAATGTACCATTAATCTAATGTAACGGAAATTAAATACATGAAAAAAGAATACCAATATTAATAATGATAATAATTACTAATTATTTCACGATTTAACTAGTTATTTCCCAATTTAATAAATTAACTCACGATTTAGAGGGTCGAATCGTTCAAATTAAATAAATATTTTAATAATTACTAAATGTGCCATTAATTTGTTATTATAGAAATTGAATACATGAACAAATAATACCAATAATAATATTAATAAGGATAATAATTACTAATTATTTCACGATTTAACTAGTTATTTACCAATTTGATAAATTTAGTCACGATTTCAAGGGTCGAATCGTTCCATTTTAAATACATCTTTAAATAATTAATCATTTAACGATATAAGTAGTAATTTCCCATGTTAATGAATAAAATCAAAATTTGGAGGGTCAAATCGTTCAAATTAAAGAAATCTTTAAATAAATACTCAAATGTGCCATTAATAAATTATAAATATATTAAATACATGAACAAAATAATATAAATAATATTAATTAGTAATTATTTCACAGTTTAACTAGTTATTTCCCATTTTAATAAATAAACTCCCAATTTGGAGGGTCAAATCGTTCATATTAAATAGATCTTTAAATAATTAATCATTTAACGATTTAAGTAGTAATTTCCCATTTTAATGAATAAAATCAAAATTTGGAGGGTGAAATCGTTCAAATTAAAGAAATCTTTATATAAATACTCAAATGTGCCATTAATAAATTATAAATATATTAAATACATGAACAAAATAATATAAATAATATTAATTAGTAATTATTTCACAGTTTAACTAGTTATTTCCCATTTTAATAAATAAACTCCCAATTTGGGGGGTCAAATCGTTCATATTAAATAGATCTTTAAATAATTACTTAAATGTGCCATTAATAAATTATTATTGAAATTAAATGCATGGAAAAAATAATATAAATAATAATTATAATAATTAGTAAATATTTCCCGATTTAAGTAGTTATTTCCCAATTTCATGAATTAACTCACAATTTGGAGGGTCAAATCGTTCAAATTAAATATATATTCTATTACTTAAATGTGCCAATAATGAATTATAATTCAAATTTGTGTTAATAAATGTGTCATTTATTTGTTTAATGCTAAAGTACTTTTTTTTTTTAAATCATGTAATTAATCATTTTAATATTTGATCAAATGTTTAATCATTTCATTATATCACGATATAAAAAATATTTCCCAATTTAATAAATTAATTCACAATTTGGAGGGTCAAATCGTTCAAATTAGATACATATTTAAATAATTACTAAAATGGGCCATTAATTAATTAGAATTCAAATTAAATATATGAAATAAATAATAATATAATAATGAATGATAATGATGATGATGATGAGGATAATAATAATAATGATTACAAATTATTTCACGATTCCACTAATTATTTCCCATTTTAAAAAATTGTTCGAATGAAATACATCTTTAAATAATTCCTAATTTCACGATTTAACGAATCATTTTCACAATTTAATGTGGGTCAATTTTTTCAAGTGTAACATATCCTTAAATAATTGGTTAAACGTGCCATTAATTGATCACAAATGTAATTAAATACATGAAATACATTATAATGAATTATAATTATAATGATTAATAATTATTTCACGATTCAACCAATTATTTCCCATTTAAAAAAAAAAAAAAAAGGTCAGGTTTTGGAGGGTTGCCTTTTTCAAATCTGCCATTAATCATAATTGCAATTAACAGGAATGTCTCATTCAATCATTTATGTATTAAATGTGAAAGTACATTATTTCATGATGTAACTAATTATTTCACAATTGAGTGAATTAAATGGATTATTCGACGAATTAATGCTTTATGTAATTATTTCATGAATATTTGCATAGGTGTTAAACGTCAAATTGACCTATCAACGTCAGGGGGCGGGGCTAACACCATTCCAGTCCCATGATTGCTTTGGTAAATGATGGAATAATTATTTAATTAAATCAATTTATTACATTATTAATTGAATATTGAAATAACCAATTGAATGATGTATTTTACATCCATACATTGTAATTAATTAATTACACATTCAATTAACTGTTTACAGATTTATTCATTTAATTTTGTCCCATTTGACCCTCCATATTCCCAAAACACCTTTTTTTCCACTGTCCTGATTGACAAACGTCAGTCAAACAGCGCCCCCTGTCTTAGAAAATCCCTCCCGAGGCTCGGTTGCTTAGCAACATGCAAGGGGGGTTCATTTACCCGTGGTGAGCCAAGAAGTGGGGCGTGGCCACGGCCTGCAGGATGAGGAGGGCGGCGAGGAGCGACTTCTGGACCATTTTCTTTCCCACGTTCTCTCTCTCTCTCTCTCTCGCTCACTCACTCCGAGCTAGAAGAAGTGGAGGAGGAGGAGGATGAGGAGGAGGAGGGGAGGGGGAGGAAGGATGGATCGGAATGTTCTCCACCAGGGGGAGGACGACCTGGACGTGAGGACAGGAAGAGGTTAGAGGAGCGTGAAGGTTTCTCACGGAGGAACAAGCTGAGAAAAGACAAAATGATGACATTATAAACACAGTAGCGCAGTAGGCCTAAGCATTCATTAAAAGCAACACTGTTTGGATATGGAATCAAGTGATTCTCCAGGCTGCCACTAGATGGCGCCTGCGTGTGCCGCAGTTGGGACTCGAACGCAGAACTTCGCAGAATTTGCGTCCTGGGTCTAAAGGAGACTCCAACTTTGGAAGACGATTCTAGGCTCCAAAACTAGAGCAAGCACGCAAAAAAAATATTTAAAAAAATCCCCATTTCTTCATAAATTTAATTTTTCCAAATCACGTGGTCATAATCCAAATAAAAAAAAAAAAAAAAAAAAAAGGTTGGATGTTAAAACAAGTAGTTTGCTACTCAAAGACAACATGTTGTTGTACCGCCGGTGGCCGCAAGAGGGCGACGTTGACGAGCGCTGTCGTCACTGCCCTGCTGCGCGCTCACGTCGCGTACGTAAGCCGCGTGCACGGACGGAACAGTCACCTTCTTTCCCGTGCGTAGAAATCCCGCCGTGAAAAAAGTCCGCATCAGCAGACTTATTGGGATGCTGAAAGTCCTCTCAGAGTCCAAGAAAAAGAAAAACAACAACAACAATAATAAAAATAAATCCTCCGCGAAATAAAAGTAGTGATTTAAAAAAAAAAAAAAAAAAAGATGCGGTGATGGAAGAGTGTTTGCTGCGTGCTGCTGCAGCTCAGACTGTCGCTCAGCGTGGGGGGGGCGTTGGGAGGACCCCCCCTCCATGGTAGGCCTTCCTCCCACCTCCTCACCCCCTCCCCTCCCATCCCTCCCTCCTCCAGCTGGGTGTCCGCTGGAGGGGGGTTTGAGGGGGACGACTCCTCGGTGACGTCATCATCATGGCCACACACAAACGCTGCTGTTTTTATAGTTAAATAACCATTCAAAAAGACCGGCTGTTTAACTTTGCACTTCATCTTAAGATGAATATAATCAATTCATTTATAATAAATATGTTACTATTTTTATATACTACTTTTGTATACTAATGGATTTCGATTTTTAGAATAATGTATTCATTTGTTGGTTCTTTTAATTACTTACTTTTTTTTTTTGAAATTTTTCTCATACATTTCAGATATTTTGTGATAAATGTATACAAGCGATAGAAGATGGATATTGGTTATTTTTTTGTAATTTATTTTCATCATATTTTTTGTAATGCATTTAGTATTTTCTTTTACAATGTATTGTTTATTTGTAAATGTTTCGAAATTTTTGTCTGTGTGATTTAGTTAATTTTATTTAGTTGAAATTATTTGTGATAATTTAATTTTGATTTAAAAAAAATCTTCATGGTGATTGAGTATATTTTTTGTAATGCATTTAAATGTATGTTTTATTCAAAATTAATCTAAATATTCTCCTAATGTATTTTAGGAAATTTAAATATACTGAATATATTTTTAAGGGTAATTTAATATATTTTTTGTAATTCATTTAAATATCTATTAATTCAAATTATTAAAAAATACTGTTTTAATGCATTTTTTAATATTTACATCATTTTATTTTAATTTTTTTGTAATTATTAAGGGTGATTTAGTATATTTTTGTAATGCAATCTAAATGTATTTATTATTTCGAATGATTACAAATATTGTTTTAATGCATTTATGGTATTTTTACAAATGTATTTGGTATTTTATTTTTTTAAATTTTACTAAGCTTAATTTATTATAATTTTGTTATGCATTAAGGTTATATTAAATTAATGTTTTTTATTAATATTAAAAAAAAAATATTGTATTAGGGTGATTTAGTATATTTTTGTAATGCAATCTAAATGTATTCATTATTTCGAATGATTACAAATATTGTTTTAATGCATTTAGGGTATTTTTACAAATGTATTTCGTATAAATTTGACTACACTTAATTTATTATATTTTTGTTATGCATTTAGGTTATTTTCAATAATTTATTGTTTTTTATTAATATTTAAAACATTTTTTTATTAAGGGTGATTTAGTATATTTTTATAATGCAATTCAAACATATTCATTATTTCGAATGATTACAAATATTGTTTTAATGCATTTAGGGTATTCATTTTTTTCGTGTAATTTTACTAAGGTTAATTTTGTATATTTTTTGTTATGCATTTAGGTTATTTTCAATAATTTATTGGTTTATATTAATATTTTTTTAAATAATTGTATTAAAGGCAATTTAGTAAAAAAATTTTGTAATGCATTTAAATTCAATTATTGTTTTAAATCACTACTACAATTTTTTTTAATGCATTTAAGTAAATCTACAAAAATTTATTGTGTATTTTAGAGGTTTATTTTGTCCTGTTATTAAGTGTGAGTGAGTATATAATGTTGTCATGCATTACAAATGATGATGAAAAATGACATTAGATAATTGACATGCCATCACAGCATAAATAATCAACAAAACCACTAAATGTTGTTTTTAAAATAATTGGACTATTTTGGATGTCAAGGCCTAGTTCCAATCACAGCATGCCTGTGTTGTGCGTCATCTTTTTAATTTCTGACATTTAAGCCTGCAATCAGCCGGAAGTCATAAAGTGTCAAACAATTAAGAACCGATGACGGATCTCACCCGCTCAGCTGGGGGTCGTCTCGTGCCCAGACCGGCCTCCGCCGACCCGGTGAACCAGCGAGGTCCTCCATGGTCTGGTCTCTGCTGGAAGTCGATCAAAGCTTTGGTCTCGGTCCTTCTCGGTCCGCCGCTCGGACCCGCCACGCTCCAAATGCTCTTTGGGCGTATTTCCACCAGCTTTTTATGCCGCGCTTCCTGTTGGAAGGCAGGAATCGCACGGACAATCCCAAACCGAACTTCCTGTGAGTGTTGGGGCCTGATAAAAGTCCACTCCTGCACAAACACGCTCCATCCTGTTCGCCGCGTTTGGACAAAATGTGATTTGGAAGCATTTTTCTGACCCCCCCACCCCCACTCACGTCTTCCAGTCTTCAAACATCAGCGTTCCTAATGAGTTTGCACGAGGGCAGTTTTAACACTTTCACAGGACTATCATAAGCGTACCAGCGCCTGTGTCAAAGGGTACTACTCTTTTATTTCAGGAAAATCCGCCAAAGTTAGGTTGCTAACTAACTGACAGACTGACGCTTTCCATAAAATTAACTACTTTTCTTCCAAGTAACCTTATCACTGGAAGACCAGG
This sequence comes from Nerophis lumbriciformis, assembly GCF_033978685.3. Lineage (NCBI taxonomy): Eukaryota > Metazoa > Chordata > Actinopteri > Syngnathiformes > Syngnathidae > Nerophis > Nerophis lumbriciformis. The sequence continues at coordinate 43,254,732 of NC_084558.2, read as the reverse complement.
CTAAACATGTTGCACAACAAGTAAGAGGAAACCCGAAACATACAAGAAGCTAGTCTCTAAGCGAGCTTTAAACTCAGTAAAGTTTAAAAAGTGGAGTTGGAAGCTCGTTAAAGCAGAAACTAAGCAGTCATTAACAGTAGGGATGGGTACCAAATACGGTACTTTTTTTGGCACCGCCTGTCCTACAGGGCACCGATTCATGTAAAATCCAACTGGTGATACTGTTTTTACATTTATTGTAATATGTTGTAAAAAAAACAAAACAAAAAAAACCTGTACATTTTACAGTAAAATTTTGGCGACTAAATTGCCATTTTTTCCCCGCAAAAAAACTGTGATACTGTTTTGACATTTATTGTTATATGTTGTAACAAAAACACAACAACTGTACATTTTACAGTAAAATTCTGGTGACTAAGCTGCCATTTATTCCCCGTAAAAACACAGTGATAGTGTTTTTACATTTACTGTAATATGTTGTAAAAAAAACCCCAAAAAAACCCTGTAAATTTTACAGTAAAATTCTGGCGACTAAGATGCCATTTTTTCCCGCAAAAAATATGTTGTAAAAAAACAACTATACATTTTACAGTAAAATTCTGGTGACTAAGCTGCCATTTTTTCCCGTAAAAACACAGCGATACTGTTTTTAAATTTACTGTAATATGTTGTAAAAAAAAACCCAGTACATTTTACAGTAAAATCCTGGTCACTAAGCTGCCGTTTTTGTTTTTACATTTATTGTAATTTGTTTAAAAAAAAAGAAAAAAAGAAAACCGTACATTTTACAGTAAAATTCTGGTGACTAAGCTGCCATTTTTTCCCGTAAAAAAAAACAATGAAACTGTTTTTACATTTACGTAATATGTTGTAAAAAACAAACAAAAAAACCCTGTAAATTTTACAGTAAAATTCTGGTGACTAAGCTGCCATTTTTCCCATAAAAACACATTAAGACTGATTTTACATTTACCGTAATATATTGTAAAAAAAAAAAAAACAACAACAAAAAAACACTGTAAATATTACAGTAAAATTCTGGTGACCAAGCTGCCATTTTTTTACCATTAAAAAACAGTGACACTGTTTTTACATTTACCGTAATATGTTGTAAAAAAAAAAAATACAAAAAACCTGTACATTTTACAGTAAAATCCTGGCGACTAAAGTGACATTTTTCTTGTAAAAAAAACAGTGATACTCTTTTCTTTTTCCATTTATCGTTATCACATTTTCCTCGTAAAAAAACAATGATACTGTTTTTACCGTAATATGTTGTAAAAAAAAAAAGAAAAAAAAAAGAATATTTTACAGTAAAATTCTGGTGACTAACCTGCCATTTTTTCTTGTAAAAACAAAACAAAACCCAGTGATACTATTTTTTAATTTACTGTAAAATGTTGTAAAAAATAACAAACCTGTCAATTTTACAGTAAAATTCTGGTGACTAAGCTGCCATTTTTTCCCGTATAAAAACAATGATCCTGTTTTTACATTTACCGTAATATGTTGTAAAAAAACAACAACAAAACACTGTAAATATTGCAGTAAAATTCTGGTGACTAAGCTGCCATTTTTTTACCATTAAAAAACAGTGACACTGTTTTTACATTTACCGTAATATGTTGTAAAAAAAAAAAAAAATCTGTACATTTTACAGTAAAATCCTGGCGAGTAAACTGACATTTTTCTTGTAAATAAACAAAACAGTGATACTCTTCTTTTTCCATTTACGGTTGCCATATTTTCCTCGTAAAAAAACAGTTTTTTTAAAAACAAGACTGTAAATTTTACAGTAGAATTCTGGCGACTAAGCTGCCATTTTCCCCCGTAAAAACACAATGATGCTGTTTTTACATTTACCGTAATATGTTAAAAAAAACCAAAAAACTGAACATTTTACAATAAAATTCTGGTGATTAAGCTGCCATTTTTTCTTGTAAAAAAACCCCCCAGTGATACTGTTTTTACATTTACTATTGCCATTTCCCCCCCCCAAAAAAACAGTGATACTGTTTTTTTCATTTACCGTAAAATGTTGTAAAAAAAACCCAAAACAAAACCAAAGAAAAAACACTGTAAATTTTACAGTAAAATCCTGGCGACTATGTTGCCATTTTCCCCCACAAAAAAAAATTGATACAGTTTTTACATGTACCGTAATGTTGTAAAAACAACAAAAAAAACAAAACCCTGTAGGTTTGACAGTAAAATCCTGGCATCCTAAATCCTAAATCCTAAACTGCCATTTTTCTTGTATAAAAAAAACAGTGATACTGTTTTTACATTTACCGTAATATTTTGGAAACCCCTCATCCCCCCCCAAAAAACCAAACATTTTACAGTAAAATTCTGGCGCCTAAGCTGCCATTTTTTTCCCTGTAAAAAAAAAAAAATTGATACAGTTTTTACATTTACCGTAATGTTGTTTAAAAAAAAATAAAAAATAAAAAAAATAACCTGTATGTTTTACAGTAAAATCCTGGCAACTAAGCTGCCATTTTTCTTATATAAAAAAAACAGTGATACTGTTTTTACATTTACCGTAAAATGTAAAAAAATAAAAAATAAAAACACTGTCAATTTTATAGTAAAATCCTGGCGACTATGTTGCCATTTTTCACCGTAAAAACACAATGATACTGTTTTTCCATTTAGTGTAATATGTTGTTAAAAAAAAGAGTAAATTTTACAGTAAAATCCTGGCGACTAGCTGCCATTTTTCTTATATTAAAAAAAAACAGTGATACTGTATTTACATTTACCGTAAAATGTAAAAAAAAAATGTATATATAAAAACACTGTCAATTTTATAGTAAAATCCTGGCGACTATGTTGCCATTTATCACCGTAAAAACACAATGATACTGTTTTTCCATTTAGTGTAATATGTTGTAAAAAAAAAAGAAATACATTTTACAGTAAAATCCTGGCAACTAAGCTGCCATTTTTCTTATATAAATAAAAACAGTGATACTGTTTTTACATTTACTGAAAAATGTAAAAAAAAAATGTATATATAAAAACACTGTCAATTTTATAGTAAAATCCTGGCGACTATGTTGCCATTTATCACCGTAAAAACACAATGATACAGTTTTTCCATTTAGTGTAATATGTTGTAAAAAACAAAAAGTAAATTTTACAGTAAAATCCTGGCGACTAAGCTGCCATTTGTCTTACATAAAAAAAAACAGTGATACTGTTTTTACATTTACCGTAATATTTTGGAAACTCCTCATCCCCCCCCAAAAAACCCAAACATTTTACAGTAAAATTCTGGCGCCTAAGCTGCCATTTTTTTCCCTGTAAAAATTTTTTTTTATAGTTTTTACATTTACCGTAATGTTGTTTAAAAAAAATAAAAAATAAAAAAAATAACCTGTACGTTTTACAGTAAAATCCTGGCAACTAAGCTGCCATTTTTCTTATATAAAAAAAACAGTAATACTGTTTTTACATTTACCGTAAAATGTAAAAAAAATAAAAACACTGTCAATTTTATAGTAAAATCCTGGCGACTATGTTGCCATTTTTCACCGTAAAAACACAATGATACTGTTTTTCCATTTAGTGTAATATGTTGTTAAAAAAAAAAAGTAAATTTTACAGTAAAATCCTGGCGACTAAGCTGCCATTTTTCTTATATTAAAAAAAAACAGTGATACTGTATTTACATTTACCGTAAAATGTTAAAAAAAAAAAAAAAAAAATGTATATAAAAACACTGTCAATTTTATAGTAAAATCCTGGCGACTAAGCCAACATTTTTCTTATATTAAAAAAAAACAGTGACAATGATTTTACATTTACTGAAAAATGTAATAAAAAAAAAAAAAAAAAAATATATATATATATATATATATATATATATATATATATATATATATATATATATATATATATATATATATATATAAAAACACTGTCAATTTTATAGTAAAATCCTGGCGACTATGTTGCCATTTATCACCGTAAAAACACAATGATACAGTTTTTCCATTTAGTGTAATATGTTGTAAAAAAAAGAAATACATTTTACAGTAAAATCCTGGCAACTAAGCTGCCAATTTTCTTATATAAAAAAAAAACAGTGATACTGTTTTTACATTTACTGAAAAATGTAAAAAAAAAAAATGTATATATAAAAACACTGTCAATTTCATAGTAAAATCCTGGCGACTAAGCCAACATTTTTCTTATATTAAAAAAAAACAGTGATAATGTTTTTACATTTACTGAAAAATGTAATAAAAAAAAAAATATATATATATATATATAAAATCACTGTCAATTTTATAGTAAAATCCTGGCGACTATGTTGCCATTTATCACCGTAAAAACACAATGATACTGTTTTTCCATTTAGTGTAATATGTTGTAAAAAAAAGAAATACATTTTACAGTAAAATCCTGGCAACTAAGCTGCCATTTTTCTTATATAAAAAAAAACAGTGATACTGTTTTTACATTTACTGAAAAATGTAAAAAAAAAAAATTTTATATATAAAAACACTGTCAATTTTATAGTAAAATCCTGGCGACTATGTTGCCATTTATCACCGTAAAAACACAATGATACTGTTTTTCCATTTAGTGTAATATGTTGTAAAAAAAAGAAATACATTTTACAGTAAAATCCTGGCAACTAAGCTGCCATTTTTCTTATATAAAAAAAAACAGTGATACTGTTTTTACATTTACTGAAAAATGTAAAAAAAAAAATGCATATATAAAAACACTGTCAATTTTATAGTAAAATCCTGGCGACTATGTTGCCATTTATCACCGTAAAAACACAATGATACAGTTTTTCCATTTAGTGTAATATGTTGTAAAAAAAAGAAATACATTTTACAGTAAAATCCTGGCGACTAAGCTGCCATTTTTCTTATATAAAAAAAACAGTGATACTGTTTTTACATTTACTGAAAAATGTAAAAAAAAAATGTATATATAAAAACACTGTCAATTTTATAGTAAAATCCTGGCGACTATGTTGCCATTTATCACCGTAAAAACACAATGATAAAGTTTTTCCATTTAGTGTAATATGTTGTAAAAAACAAAAAGTAAATTTTACAGTAAAATCCTGGCGACTAAGCTGCCATTTTTCTTACATAAAAAAAACAGTGATACTGTTTTTACATTTACTGTAAAAAGTAAAATAAAAATAAAATAAAATAAAATAAAAAACTGTCAATTTTATAGTAAAATCCTGGCGACTATGTTGCCATTTTTCACCGTAAAAACACAATGATACTGTTTTTCCATTTATATTTATGTTTTAAAAAAAAGAAGTACATTTTACAGTAAAATCCTGGCGACTAAGCTGCCATTTTCCTTATATAAAAAAAACAGTGATACTGTTTTTACATTTACTGAAAAGTGTAAAAATTTTTTTTAAATATATATAAAAACACTGTCAATTTTATAGTAAAATCCTGGCGACTATGTTGCCATTTATCACCGTAAAAACACAATGATACAGTTTTTCCATTTAGTGTAATATGTTGTAAAAAACAAAAAGTAAATTTTACAGTAAAATCCTGGCGACTAAGCTGCCATTTTTCTTACATAAAAAAAACAGTGATACTGTTTTTACATTTACTGTAAAAAGTAAAAAAAATAAAAAATAAAATAAAATAAAAACACTGTCAATTTTATAGTAAAATCCTGGCGACTATGTTGCCATTTTTCACCGTAAAAACACAATGATACTGTTTTTCCATTTAGTGTAATATGTTTTTTTTTTTTAAAAGTAAATTTTACAGTAAAATCCTGGCGACTAAGCTGCCATTTTTCTTATACAAAAAAAAAAAAGTGATACTGTTTTTATATTCACTGAAAAATGTAAAAAAAAAATGAAAAAAATAAAATAAAAAAAATCCTGGCGACCATGTTGCCATTTATCACTGTAAAAACACAATGATACTGTTTTTCCATTTAGTGGAATATTTTGTAAAAAAAAAAGAAGTAAATTTTACAGTAAAATCCTGGCGATTAAGCTGACTTTTTTTCTCCATAAAATCTAAAATAATTTTTACAGTGTATGAAGAAATATATGTACTAATTAAATGCACAGGCAAAATCCTATATTATTGGCTGTTACAAGGGGTCCTCTGATTACTGCGATGTGGCCCTCAATGAAAAAGAGTTTTGTACTGTACTCGAGTCATCAGGGCGATATTTCTATTTACTCAAAATCTTTTGTTTCATTATTGTGTTCTATTGACTTTGTTTAGACCAAACAATTGTGTGTGAAAAATAGTAACTCGTTTAAATATTGTGTTGATATTGTCGAGCTAAATAGCACTCACCGTAAATAATTGTCAAAATTATATATATCAGCATTATTAAACCCGGTTGGGAACATCACTAAATACAATTAAATCTGCAAAACATCACAATAAACGCCGTCTCTTCACAATAAAAGACAATGCAAAAGTTGAGTTATTTGACGCACAACTAATTGATTTCCTTTCAATTTCAGATGACAGGCTGTGATTTCCCAACAACGTCTACGTGCCGAGACTTCATGGGAACCAACACAGGTGAGCACACGTGGGGGAGGGAGGGGGGGTATTACTGTATATAGCATGTACAGTAGGATGCATTGTCAGTGTGCAGTGGAAAAGGAGGCGGGGCCTTTTTTCTTCCATGCTCCTGACTTGATTCTTTGAAAGGCAGAATGGTCGTGAAGCATCAGCACGGCTTCCTCCTCCACAGGAAGCAGGAAGCGGCTGCAGAAGAGAGATTCGGGAGCCGGCTCTCTCCGAACAATAAAAATCTCACTTGGACAGGAAGCGGATCTGCGTCAGAAGGGGCCTGACAGATTTTGCTAAAGGGCATCGGTGGTGACCCTCACAGGCAGGGGGGGGGGGCGAAGGAAGGAGAAAGGGGCGGGGCGTTGCTTAGCAAATCAATACATTTCGCAACAAACAGAAGTGAGTCCAGTGTGCAGATGTAATTCTTTTTAAGGAAAAACTGAATCCAGACAATGATCCGGATCAGCCCCAAAATGTCATCACTCGTACCTGGTCCCATTTCTGACATTTCCTCAAAGTTTCATCAAAATCCGCCCATAACTGTCTGAGTTATGTTGATATAACTAACATGCAGATAAACAAACATAATGACTAAATCATGTTCTAAAAATAGAAGTAATAGTAATACAAACCCCGTTTCCATATGAGTTGGGAAATTGTGTAAATATAAATGATTTGCAAATCATTTTCAACCCATATTCAGTTGAATATGCTACAAAGGCAACATATTTGATGTTCAAACAGATAATCATTAACTTTAGAATTTGATGGCAGCAACACGTGACAAAGAAGTTGGGAAAGGTGGCAAAAAAGACTGATAAAGTCGAGGAATGCTCATCAAACACTTATTTGGAACATCCCACAGGTGTGCAGGCTAATTGGGAACAGGTGGGTTCCATGATTGGGTATAAAAGCAGCTTCCATGAAATGCTCAGTCTTTCACAAACAAGGATGGGGTGGAGGGTCACCACTTTGTCAACAAATGCGTGAGCAAATTGTTGAACAGTTTAAGAAAAACCTTTCTCAACCAGCTATTGCAAGGAATTTAGGGATTTCACCATCTACGGTCCGTAATATCATCAAAGGGTTCAGAGAATCTGGAGAAATCACTGCACGTAAGCAGCTAAGCCCGTGACCTTCGATCCCTCAGGCTGTACTGCATCAACAAGCGACATCAGTGTGTAAAGGATATCACCACATGGGCTCAGGAACACTTCAGAAACCCATTGTCAGTAACTACAGTTGGTCGCTACATCTGTAAGTGCAAGTTAAAACTCTCCTATGCAAGGCGAAAACCGTTTATCAACAACACCCAGAAACGCCGTCGGCTTCGCTCGGCCTGAGCTCATCTAAGATGGACTGATACAAAGTGGAAAAGTGTTCTGTGGTCTGACGAGTCCACATTTCAAATTGTTTTTGGAAACTGTGGACGTCGTGTCCTCCGGATCAAAGAGGAAAAGAACCATCCGGATTGTTATAGGCGTAAATTGTAAAAGCCAGCATCTGTAATGGTATGGGGGTGTATTAGTGCCCAAGACATGGGTAACTTACACATCTGTGAAGGCGCCATTAATACTGAAAGGTACATACAGGTTTTGGAGCAACATATGTTGCCATCCAAGCAACGTTACCATGGACGCCCCTGCTTATTTCAGCAAGACAATGCCAAGCCACGTGTTACATCAACGTGGCTTCATAGTAAAAGAGTGCGGGTACTAGACTGGCCTGCCTGTAGTCCGGACCTGTCTCCCATTGAAAATGTGTGGCGCATTATAAAGCCTAAAATACCACAACGGAGACCCCCGGACTGTTGAACAACTTAAGCTGTACATCAAGCAAGAATGGGAAAGAATTCCACCTGAGAAGCTTAAAAAATGTGTCTCCTCAGTTCCCAAACGTTTACTGAGTGTTGTTAAAAGGAAAGGCCATGTAACACAGTGGTGAACATGCCCTTTCCCAACTACTTTGGCACGTGTTGCAGCCATGAAATTCTAAGTTATTTATTATTTTCCAAAAAAAAAAAAAGTTTGAGTTTGAACATCAAATATCTTGTCTTTGTAGTGCATTCAATTGAATGTGGGTTGAAAAGGATTTGCAAATCATTGTATTCCGTTTATATTTACATCTAAGACAATTTCCCAACTCATATGGAAACGGGGTTTGTAGTTTATAGGCTATGATATGTCGCCGTACCCGTTAAGTAGTCTTTGCCATTAAGTTGAATGTGCCAAGTTGGTCTTTTTTGTCCTGTAACGTGTTAATACTGTAAGTATTGTACTTATTAAACACCAGCTGTTTGATTGTAACGCGCATCTTCGTTGCAGTTCCCAAATTTGGAGTTGTTGAATTTGCCATGTAAAATTGCTAATGCTAATCAGTAGCAGCGTGGGGTTATGTAATAGCGGCGTTACTAACGTCGTTACCTTAACGTGTAATCCAATTAATTCCGTTTATGTACTCTACAACCCCGTTGCCGATGCGTTCGATGTAACTTTTTACTTATGAAAACAAGAACATCAATAGAAGGCGGCAACATCACACAGCAAACAACACTCACATGCAGTACACACTACTACTATGTGGGAATAATGAACAACCAATCAGTGATTGAAGTGACAAGCTTGCAATCCTACAATAGCCCGTTTGCGGACAAGGAGACGTCAGCCATGGCAGCACATTCAATCAATACCACATTTTTTAAAGGCACACACTCTGCTTTCATGAAACGTCTTTCAACTGCATATGTCATATATTCCTTTTTGGGCCTCCAAATCATTAAAATGGCCCGCCAAATCATTTACAGTGGCCCTTCAAACAATTAAATGTGGCCCTCTAAATCGTTTAATTTGGCCCATTAAATAAAGTAGCCTGTAAAATAATTTACAGTGGCCGCCAAATTATTCTAAATGCCTCGCCAAGTCATTTATTGCCCGCCAGTCACTAAAGTGCCCCTCCAAATCATTTAGTTAGGCCCGCCAAATCATTAAGTGTCCCTCCAAATAATTTAATTTGGCCCTCCAAATCATTAAAATGGCCTGCCAAATCATTTACTGTGGCGTGCCAAGTCATTAAAGTGGCCCTTCAGACAATAAATTTGGCCCTCTAAATCGTTTAATTTGGCCCATTGAATCATTAAAGTAGCCTGTAAAATAATTTACTGTGGCCCGCCAAATTATTGTAAATGTCCCGCCATATCATTTATCGCCCGCCAATCACTAAAGTGCCCTGCCAAATAATTAAGTTTATGTGGCTCGCCTAATCATTTATCTGTTCTGTCAAATTGCAGTCACATGTTGTACACTTGAATAGTTAGTTTTAATGTTTAATGTCAAACATCAGATCAAAAACTGTGCTGCAAGTTGTGTAACGAGGCTAACATTCAAAGATATTGAGTGTTACAAGCGGCCCTCCGAAGGCAGCCGTGTTTGCGATGTGGCCCTCACTAAAAAGGAGTCTGACCCTCTTGCTGTAGGTTTTCTGTTTCTTCCAAGAAGACGAGTCGTTGGTCGCCTCTTTGAATCATTGGCCTTCTTTGAGTCGTTGGTCCTCTTTGATTCATTGGTCCTCTTCGAGTCGTTGGTCCTCTTTGATTCAATGGTCCTCTTTGAGTCGTTGGTCACCTCTTTGAGTCGTTGGTCCTCTTTGAGTCGTTGGTCCTCTTTGATTCAATGGTCCTCTTTGAGTCGTTGGTCACCTCTTTGAGTCGTTGGTCACCTCTTTGAGTCGTTGGTCATATTGAGTCATTGGTCCTCATTGAGTCATTGGTCCTCATTGAGTCGTGGGTCGCCTTTTTGAGTCATTGGTCCTCCTTGAGTCGTTGGTCACCTCTTTGAGTCGTTAGTCACCTCTTTGAGTCGTTGGTCCTCTTTGAGTCGTTGGTCACCTCTTTGAGTCGTTGGTCACCTCTTTGAGTCGTTGGTCCTCATTGAGTCGTTGGTCCTCTTTGAGTCGTGGGTCGCCTTTTTGAGTCATTGGTCCTCTTTGAGTCGTTAGTCACCTCTTTTAGTCGTTGGTCCTCCTTGAGTCATTGGTCACCTCTTTGAATCGTTATTCACCTCTTTGAATCGCTGGTCCTCTTTGAGTCGCTGGTCCTCTTTGAGTCGTTGCCCTCTTTGAGTCGTTGGTCCTCTTTGAGTCATTGGTCACCTTTTTGAGTCGTTGGTCACCTCTTTGAGTCGTTGGTTGCCTCTGAGTCGTTGGTCACCTCTTTGAGTCATGGGTCGCCTTTTTCAGTCATTGGTCCTCTTTGAGTCGTTGGTCACCTCTTTGAGTCGTTAGTCCTCATTGAGTCATTGGTCCTCTGAGTGGTTGGTCACCTCTTTGAGTCGTTGGTCACTTCTTTGAGTCGCTGGTCCTCTTTGAGTCGTTGGTCCTGATTGAGTCATTGGTCCTCTTTGAGTCGTGGGTCGCCTTTCTGAGTCATTGGTCCTCTTTGAGTTGTTGGTCCTCTTTGATTCATTGATCCTCTTTGAGTCGTTGGTACTCTTTGATTCATTGATCCTCTTGGAGTCATTGGTACCCCTTGTTTCGTGGGTCGCCTTTTTGAGTCGTTGGTCCTCTTTGAGTCATCGGTCCTCTTTGAGTCGTGGGTCGCCTTTTTGAGTCGTTTGTCCTCTGAGTCGTTGGTCCTCTTTAATGTCATCGGTCCTCTTTGAGTCGTGGGTCGCCTTTTTGAGTCGTTTGTCCTCTTTGATTCATTGATCCTCTTTGAGTCATTGGTCCTCTTTGAGTCGTTGGTACTCTTTGATTCAATGGTCCTCTTTGAGTCGTTGGTCACCTCTCTGAGTCATTGGTCACCTCTTTGAGTCGTTGGTCACCTCTTTGAGTCGTTGGTCCTATTGAGTCATTGGTCCTCTTTGAGTCGTGGGTCGCCTTTTTGAGTCATTGGTCCTCTTTGAGTCATTGGTCCTCTTTGAGTCGTTGGTACTCTTTGAGTCGTTGGTACTCTTTGAGTCATCGGTCCTCTATGAGTCGTGGGTCGCCTTTTTGAGGCGTGGGTCCTCTTTGAGTCGTTGGCACTCTTAACAAGCCACACTATCACTGATCCGCGTGTGCTTCCTGCACAGAACCAGTCGTTCCACTTCCAGGACCTTCACACTGAGAAACGTTTACTTTGACGCGGTGCAGGATCCAAAAACCAAGGACCAGTTCTGGGTCAACGGTGCCATTCTAGTTCTCGTCCTGGCGGGACTTTTCCCGTCAAATCTTTGGCATTCCGAGTCGATGTCACATGTTCTTTCTCTCTTGTTTGCTGTGTGGGATTTCCAAGCAGGACATCCTGCAGTCCAAGGCCCTCCGACATCCTCCCGGGCCGAGCGGGCCACGTCTCACCAGGACTCTAACCGGTGGTCCTGGCACTTCCTGCAGCACACTTCCACAGAGAGCTAACTGACAAGTGCTGGACTAATATTGTGCATGTCCCTTTAATGGCCTCCTCGCCTTTTATTACACTTCCAACCTCACATAGCACTTGTCAAATAGTCCACGTCCAAACATTGTCCCGGGGGCCCCATAAGTTCTCCTAATATTGCTCCGCTGCACAAATACCTTTTTTAGCCGCTCCTACACCCACACAGACTTCATCTGTCTCGGCTTTGAATCGCGCTGGAGCCGCGCCAACTTTTATGACAGCTTGACAGCAGCGGGATTTTCTGCGTTCTGCTGTTTTTAGTTTTTTTTTTAGGGGTGGTCGTAGCTCGGTTAGCATGTAATCCAAGGCAGGAACCAGCCTGGCTGAGGTCCAGAAGGTTCTGGGGCGTCCGTCCGACATCATTACGTCGACGTGCGCGATATTAGAAGAAATATTTTCAGTGGAATACGAGCCTCCGTCCATTAGCTTCACATTATTTGACGTATTGGAAATGCTACAGTAGGGGCCCTACAGCTAAATAATTAAAGCACGTGGAGGACATTATGATATTTTTCATTTTCAAAACCAACACAATATATATATTCCTTTTTTAACCTTGAGGTTTCCCCTCAAGTTTGGTCCCGGGTGTCCAAACTACGGCCTATGGGTGTCTTCAATTTGGCTAGCGAGTCGGCATGAGTCCGATCCAGTTTTCATATAAAATACAAATATTTCAGCGGACAGACAGCTGCCATTTTATCGTCAACTAATGGCCAATATATATATCAAAATGAATAATTGCACAAAATATACTTATATGACCCAATCCAAACAACCTTCCCTAGTCACGGTGCAGAAAAAAAACAACAGTAACTCAAGTCAGTGGCCATTAATTGTATATCAAAATGAATAATTGCACAGAATGAACTTATACGACCAAATCCAAACAACCTTCCCTAGTCACGGTGCAGGAAAAAAAAAATCAAACAGTAACTCAAGTCAGTGGCAATTCATTGTAAATCAAAATGAGTACTCGCACAGAATTGACTTATACGACTCAATCCAAACAACCTTCCCTAGTCACAGTGCAAAAAAAAAATATCAACCAGTAACTCAAGTCAGTGGCCATTAATTGTATATAAAAATTAATAATTGCACATAATGTACTTGTATGACCCAATCCAAACAACCTTCCCTAGTCACGGTGCAGAAAAAAAACAAAAAACAACAGTAACTCAAGTCAGTGGCCATTAATTGTATATCAAAATGAATAATTGCACAGAATGTACTTATGACAAAATCCAAACAACCTTCCCTAGTCACGGTGCAGGAAAAAAAATCAAACAGTAACTCAAGTCAGTGGCCATTAATTGTAAATCAAAATGAGTACTCTCACAGAATTGACTTATATGACCCAATCCAAACAACCTTCCCTAGTCACAGTGCAGGAAAAAAAAAAATCAACCAGTAACTCAAGTCAGTGGCCATTAATTGTATATCAAAATTAATAATTGCACAAAATATACTTATATGACCCAATCCAAACAACCTTCCCTAGTCACGGTGCAGAAAAAAAACAAAAAACAACAGTAACTCAAATCATTGGCCATTAATTGTATATCAAAATGAATAATTGCACAGAATTAACTTATATGACCAAATCCAAACAACCTTCCCTAGTCACGGTGCAGAAAAAAAAAATCAAACAGTAACTCAAGTCAGTGGCCATTAATTGTAAATCAGAATGAGTACTCGCACAGAATTGACTTATACGACCCAATCCAAACAACCTTCCCTAGTCACAGGGCAGGAAAAAAAAAATCAACCAGTAACTCAAGTCAGTGGCCATTAATTGTACATCAAAATTAATAATTGCACATAATGTACTTATATGACCCAATCCAAATAACCTTCCCTAGTCACGGTGCAGAAAAAACAAAAAACAACAATAACTCAAGTCGGTGGCCATTAATTGTATATCAAAATGAATAATTGCACATAATGTACTTATATGACCAAATCCAAACAACCTTCCCTAGTCACGGTGCAGAAAAAACCCCAAATCAAACAGTCACTCAGGTCAGTGGCAATTCATTGTAAATCAAAATGAGTACTCACACAGAATTGACTTATATGACCCAATCCACACAACCTTCCCTGGTCACAGTGCAGAAAAAAAATCAACCAGTAACTCAAGTCAGTGGCCATTAATTGTACATCAAAATAAATAATTGCACATAATGAACTTATATGACCCAATCCAAACAACCTTCCCTAGTCACGGTGCAGAAAAAAAACAAAAAACAACAGTAACTCAAGTCAGTGGTCATTAATTGTATATCAAAATGAATAATTGCACAGAATGCATTTATGACCAAATCCAAACAACCTTCCCTAGTCACGGTGCAGAAAAAAAAAATCAAACAGTAACTCAAGTCAGTGGCAATTAATAGTAAATCAAAATGAGTTACTTATATGACCCAATCCAATCCACACCTATTTAAATGCATTAGAAGGGATGATGGGGAAAATGCAAAACACTCTCTCCAATCTTATGCGTGTTTGGCGCATTTTAAATGTTGGGTTAAACTGGGTTAAATGATAGACTAAAACACTTTAAAAAGGTAATCATGGAAGTAAACAAGGGAGGGGTTGAAATTTGAAAGTAACTCAAGTCAGTGGCCATTAATTGTAAATCAAAATCAGCACTTGCACAGAATTAACTTATACGACCCAATCCAAACAACCTTCCCTAGTCATGGTCCAGAAAGAAACAACAAATCAACCAGCACAAAAAGTCAACACACATGGTCACACATAACACATCCTGCTCATTGGACTTTGTGGGTATTATAAAAATATCCAATCAGCATAAAAAAAAATCTAATCCAAACATATTTAAATGCATTACAAGGGATGATGGGAAAAATGCGAAACACTCACCAATCTTATCCGTGTTTGGCGCATTTAGAATGTTTCATGTTTCCGAGAGATTAAAAAACTTTAAAAAGGTTGTCACGGATATATATATAAATATATGTGTATATATATATATATATATATATGTGTATATATATATATATTTATATATATATATGTATATATATATGTATATATATATATATATATATGGACACCCCTGCTTTAGATCAACTATATAAAGTTACATTATTATTTTATTTGTTATGTCTTTTTGAAATAAAGTTCATATATATCACATTTATGTTTTATACCTAGAAACAAAAACAAAAAAAAAGCTGTTTTTTATATAGCAAAAACACAAAATATGCAATATTTTCCGCACCAATATTTTCAATGTATAGTATTAAATGTGAAGTATTTGGAGCCCAAATACTTCAATAATGCATAACGTTGATTTTGATTAATTATACTTTTTTTTAACAGTTTAAAAAACATACCACTAAATTTCTTAGGGATCCAACTCATAAAGTGTTAAAAATATCTCATTCATTATTTTTCATTTGTTTTCACTTTTAATTCTTAAATCTGTAGATCAATTTCAGATCTATGTCTATATAAAGTTTTTTTTTTTTATGGCAAAAACACAACATTTGCAATATTTTCCCAAACATTTTTTAAACTGGAATATTTAAAGTGAAGTAATTGGAGCCTAAAATAGATCAATACTTCAAAACATGTATTTTGATTTATAAAAATGCTTTGAACAATTGCAGTTTAAAGGAAAATAAATGTCACTAAAATTCTCAGGGACCCAAAAGGGCCCCACTTTTAAAAATTAAAACAATTTGTCATATATATATATATATATATATATATATATATATATATATATATATATATATATATATATATATATATATATATATATATATATATATATATATATATATATAAATAAATAACTAAATTCAAAGCGTAAATCTCCAGATCAACTTTAGATTTATCTGTCGATATAAAGTGTATTTTTTTTAAAATGTTTTATGCCCTTTTTGAACAAGAAAACCCATTATTTTAAATGATAAAAACACAAAATACGCAATATTTCCCCCAAAAAATTCAAAGTAGAATATTTGATGTGAAATAATTGGAGCCTTAAATAGATCAATAATTTATAATAACATGTATTTTGATTTATTAATAATTTTTTAACAATTGCAGTTTAAAGAAAAATAAATGCCAATAAAATTCTCAGGGACCCATAAGGGCCCCACTCTTAAAAATGTTAAAAATTAGTCATGTATAAAAAAAATTCAATGCTTAAATCTCTAGATTAACTTTAGATCTATCCGTCGATATAAAGTCTTTTTTTTGTGTGTTTTTTTGTATGTTTTATGCCCTTTTTGTAAAAGAAAACCCAGTTTTTTATGGTAAAAACAGTAAATATGCAATATTTTCCCCCAAAGAATAGTTTTAAGTGGAATATTTGATGTGAAGTAATTGGAGCCTTAAATAGATCAATAATTCAAAACAACATTTATTTTGATTTAATAATAATTTTTGAACAATTGCAGTTTAAAGAAAAAATAAATCCAACTAAAATTCTCAGGGACCCAAAAGGGCCCCACTCTTAAAAATGAGTCATATATAAAAAATATATCAACGCTTAAATCTCTAGATCAACTTTGAATCTATCCACCAATATAAAGTGTTTTTAAAAAATATATATATTTTATGCCCTTTTTGTAAAAGAAAACCCAAGTTTTTTTTTTATTACAAAAAACACTAAATATGCCATATTTACCCCCAAAGAATAGTTTTAAGTGGACTATCTGATGTGAAGTATTTGGAGCCTTAGATAGGTCAATAATTCATAACATGTATTTTGATTTAATAATAATTTTTGAACAATTGCAGTTTAAAGAAATACCACTAGAAATAGAAATACCCCCCCCCCCCCCCCCCAAAGAATGGTTTTAAGTGGAATATTTGATGTGAAGTATTTGGAGACTTAAGTAGATCAATAATTCATAACAACATTGATTTTGATTTAATAATAATTTTTGAACAACTGCAGTTTAAAGAAAAAAGAAATGCCACTAAAATTCTAAGGGACCCAAAAGGGCCCCACTCTTAAAAATGAGTCATATATAAAAATATCAACGCTAAAATCTCTGGATCAACTTTAAATCTATCCACCGATATAAAGTGCTTTTTTTTTTTTATGTTTTATGCCCTTTTTGTAAAAGAAAACACTTTTTTTTTTAAATTAAAAAAACACTAAATATGCAATATTTCCCCCCAAAGAATAGTTTTAAGTGAAATATTTGATGTGAAGTATTTGGAGCCTTAAATAGTTCAATAATTCATAACAACATTGATTTTGATTTAATAATAATTTTTGAACAATTGCAGTTTAAAGAAAAAATAAATACCACTATAATTCTCAGGGACCCAAAAGGGCCCCACTCTTAAAAATGAGTCATTTATAAAAAATATATCAACGCTTAAATCTCTAGATCAACTTTAAATCCATCTGCCGATATAAAGTGTATTTTTTTTAATGTTTTATGCCCTTTTTGTAAAAGAAAACACATTTTTTATTTATTACAAAAACACAAAATATGCAATATTTCCCCCCAAAGAATAGTTTTAAGTGGAATATCGGATGTGAAGTATTTGGAGCCCTAAATAGTTCAATAATACATAACAACATTGATTTTGATTTAATAATAATTTTTGAACAATTGCAGTTTAAAGAAAAAATAAATGGCACTAGAATTCTCAGGGACCCAAAAGGGCCCCACTCTTAAAAATGAGTTGTATATAAAAAAAAAAAAATCAACGCTTAAGTCTCTAGATCAACTTTAAATCCATCCGCCGATATAAAGTGCTTTTTTTTTTTAATGTTTTATGCCCTTTTTGTAAAAGAAAACCCACGTTCTTTTTATTACAAAAAACACTAAATATGCCATATTTCCCCCCAAAGAATAGTTTTAAGTGGACTATCTGATGTGAAGTATTTGGAGCCTTAGATAGTTCAATAATTTATAACATGTATTTTGATTTAATAATAATTTTTGAACAATTGCAGTTTAAAGAAAAAAGAAATAGCACTATAATTCTCAGGGACCCAAAAGGGCCCCACTCTTAAAAATGAGTCCTTTATAAAAAAATATATATATAAATGCTTAAATGTCTAGATCAACTTTAAATCCATCCGCCGATATAAAGTATATATTTTTTTTATGTTTTATGCCCTTTTTGTAAAAGAAAACCCTGTTTTTTTCATTACAAAAACACAAAATATGCAATATTTCCCCCCAAAGAATATTTCAAAGTGGAATATTTGATGTGAAGTATTTGGAGCCTTAAATAGTTCAATAATTCATAACATGTATTTTGATTTAATAATGAGTCATATATATATATATATATATATATATATATATATATATATATATATATATATATATATGTTTAAAAAAAAAATATCAACGCTTAAATCTCTAGATCAACTTTAAATCTATCCGCCGATATAAAGGTTTTTGTTTTTTTATGTTGTATGCCCTTTTTGTAAAAGAAAATCCTGTTGTTTTTTATTACAAAAACACAAAATATGCAATATTTCCCCCCAAAGAATATTTCAAAGTGGAATATTTGATGTGAAGTATTTGGAGCCTTAAATAGTTCAATAATTCATAACATGTATTTTGATTTAATAATGAGTCATATATATATATATATATATATGTTTTAAAAAAAAAAATCAATGCTTAAATCCCTAGATCAACTTTAAATCTATCCGCCGATATAAAGTGTTTTTTTTTTTTAATGTTTTAAGCCCTTTTTGTAAAAGAAAACCCTGTTTTTTTATTACAAAAACACAAAATATGCAATATTTCCCCCCAAAGAATATTTCAAAGTGGAATATTTGATGTGAAGTATTTGGAGCCTTAAATAGTTCAATAATTCATAACATGTATTTTGATTTAATAATGAGTCATATATATATATATATATATATATATATATATATAGTATGTATATATATATATATATATATATATATATATATATATATATATATATATATATATATATGTTTAAAAAAAAAAAATCAACGCTTAAATCTCTAGATCAACTTTAAATCTATCCGCCGATATAAAGTGTATTTTTTTTTTAATGTTGTATGCCCTTTTTGTAAAAGAAAACCCTGTTTTTTTCATTACAAAAACACAAAATATGCAATATTTCCCCCCAAAGAATATTTCAAAGTGGAATATTTGATGTGAAGTATTTGGAGCCTTAAATAGTTCAATAATTCATAACATGTATTTTGATTTAATAATGAGTCATATATATATATATATATATATATATATATATATATATATATATATATATATATGTTTTAAAAAAAAATCAACGCTTAAATCCCTAGATCAACTTTAAATCTATCCGCCGATATAAAGTGTTTTTTTTTTTTTTATGTTTTAAGCCCTTTTTGTAAAAGAAAACCCTGTTTTTTTAATTACAAAAACACAAAATATGCAATATTTCCCCCCAAAGAATATTTCAAAGTGGAATATCTGATGTGTATTTGGAGCCTTAAATAGTTCAATAATTCATAACATGTATTTTGATTTAATAATGAGTCATATATATATATATATATATATATATATATATATATTTTTTTTTTTTGAAATCAACGCTTAAATCTCTAGATCAACTTTAAATCCATCCGCCGATATAAAGTGTATTTTTTTAATGTTTTATGCCCTTTTTGTAAAAGAAAACCCTTTTTTTTTTATTACAAAAACACAAAATATGCAATATTTCCCCCCAAATAATAGTTTTAAGTATTTCGAGCCTTAAATAGGTCAATGATTCATGACAATATTGATTTTGATTCATTATTATTTTTTGAGCAATGACAGTTTTAAAGAAAAAAAACAGCCTGCATGGCAGCTTTGTGTTATTAGAGTCAACATAGTCACTTTTTCTCGTTACATTTCACCTGTTAGCTCATTTATTCCACTTTTTTAATGTATTTTTTAGAATGTGCCGTTAAATAATGATCCGCGAGCCGCACATTGGACACCTGTGCCCTAGAACATAGCCCAGGGGATCACCAACCGCTGTGGTTTAGATGTCTTCTGTGTGATTTATTAACGGCTCACATTGTCTCGTGTTACAACAAAAACGGTCCCCCAAGTCACAGGATGCACCCTTGGTGCTGAGGTGACGCCATCTGAGGCCCAGTTTTGACCAAAATAATTCATAACTTGGCAGCACGTTGAGTTGAGGGGAGACTCCATGAATGTGAGCGTCCCCCTCGGCACATTAGTTGGTTTCTAAATGAAACATTAGTTGTCATTTTTACCCGACAAATAAACGTACACAATATTAAAAAAGTTATTCAGAATAATGGTTTGGTTATTTATTTTTGAGGTGGAACAGTTCACAAAAATAATAGTATACATGTTAATATGGTTTTGTTATTTAATATATTATTTAAAAAACTATATACTTTATTAATCCCCGAGGGGAAATTAAAAATTATAATATTGTAAAACAAAAAAAGTAAAAAATGTCTTTTAAATGTGTGAGAACAAAAAATTTAATTGTACCATCTTTATAACCACATTCTATACCATCAACATAAAGTGTAGCATACACTTTATCAGATTTCTTTGTTGAAATCAAAACAAAAATTAATTAAATGCAAAAATCCTCGTGCAGTATACAGTAAGTGTTTCAATTAACACCTGCACTTAATTAACCGCTGAGTCACCTGTAGTGGGTGGGTGCGTTATCTACAAAACTAAATACCAACGCATCTCTCTATAATTAGCGCTGAGTCAGGGGGGAAACAAATTACATTAACAGCTGTGGCTGTAGGCAACCTCCATTAATAATGTTCTTTGTAAAAAAAAAAAACCAAAACCAGTGAAGTTGGCACGTTGTGTAAATGGTAAATAAAAACAGAATATTTGCACATCCTTTTCAACTTATATTCAATTGAATAGACTGCAAAGACAAGATATTTAAAGTTCCAACTGAGAAACGTTTTTTTTTTTTTTTGCAAATAATAAACTAAGAATTTAATGGCAGCAACACATTGCAAAAAAGTTGTCACAGGGGCATTTTTACCACTGTGCTACATGGCCTTTCCTTTTAACAACACTCCGTAAACGTTTGGGAACCGAGGAGACCAATTTTTGAAGCTTTTCAGGTGGAATTCTTTCCCATTCTTGCTTGATGTACAGCTTAAGTTGTCTCCGTTGTGGTATTTTAGGCTTCAAAATGCGCCACACATTTTCAATGGGAGACAGGTCTGGACTACAGACAGGCCAGTATCTTTTACTATGAAGCCACGCTGTTGTAACACGTGGCTTGGCATTGTCTCGCTGAAATAAGCAGGGGCATCCATGATAACGTTGCTTGGATGACAACATATGTTGCTCCAAAACCTGTATGTACCTGTGCCTTCACAGATGCGTAAGTTACCCATGCTTTGGGCACTAATACACCCCCATACCATCACAGATGCTGGCTTTTCAACTTTGCGCCTATAACAATCCGGATGGTTCTTTTTTCTTTTTGGTCCGGAGGACACGACGTCCACAGTTTCCAAAAACAATTTGAAATGTGGACTCGTCAGACCCACAGAACACTTTTCCACTTTGTATCAGTCCATCTTAGATGAGCTCCGGCCCAGCAAAGCCGGCGGCGTTTCTGGGTGTTGTTGATAAATGGCTTTCGCTTTCCATAGGAGAGTTTTAACTTGCACTTACAGATGTAGCGACCAACTGTACTTACCGACAGTGGTTTTCAGAAGTGTTCCTGAGCCCATGTGGTGATATCCTTTACACACTGATGTGGCTTTTTGATGCAGTACCACCTGAGGGATCAAAGGTCACGGGCTTAGCCGCTCGCGTGCTGTGATTTCAGTTCCAACGTTAAGTATCTTGTCTTTGCAGTCTATTCAATTGAATATAAGTTGAAAAAGATTTGCAAATCATTGTATTCTGTTTTTATTTACCATTTACACAACGCGCCAACTTCACTGGTTTTGGGGTTTGTAACCATAAAAGATCGGATGGCAGTAGCTGCGTTTAAAGTAGCTCCATCTACCTTTGCATGCTTTTTTAAAAATGCAAGTATTTAGCTAGAGATGGCTACCAAATCCGGTACTTATTGAAATTATTTTTTATTTTTTATTTTAAACATTTGTTGATTGAGTTTCCAGGGCAAAAACATGTCACTATAACATATGTAATATGTAACTAAAAACCAAATGTAACTAAAAAACAAATAAATAAATAAGGGAAAATTAATGAATAAAAATAAGCAAATACAAAAATCCCGCAGGTCCTACAGAGCACCGATTCATGTAAAAACTAACAGTGCTGTGTTACTATACCTGGGTTGCGTGTCATATATATATATGCAAAAGTATTTGGCCACCCATCCAAATGATGATAATCAGGTGTCCTAATCACTTGGCCCGGCCACAGGTGTATAAAATCAAGCACTCAGGCATGGTGACTGTTTCTACAAACAATTGTGAAAGAATGTGCCGCTTTCAGTGATTTCCAGCATGGAACTGTCATAGGATGCCACCTGTGCAACAAATCCAGTCGTGAAATTTCCTCGCTCCTAAATATTCCAAAGTCAACTGTCGGCTTTATTATAAGAAAAGTCAAGCGTTTGGGAACAACAGCAACTCAGCCACCAAGTGGTAGGCCACTTAAACTGACAGAGAGGGGTCAGCGGATGCTGAAGCGCGTAGTGCAAAGAGGTCACCGACATCTGGCAATCTGATGGACCGGTCTGGGTTTGGAGGTTGCCAGGAGAACGGTACATTTCGGACTGCATTGTGCCGAGTGTAAAATTTGGTGGAGGAGGAATTATGGTGTGGGGTTGTTTTTCAGGAGTTGGGCTTGGCCCCTTAGTTCCAGTGAAAGGAACTTTGAATGCTCCAGGATACCAAAACATTTTGGATAATTCCATGCTCCCAACCTTGTGGGAACAGTTTGGAGCATGACTTCCAACATGACTGAGACATGGATGACAGAGTCAGGTGTGGATGAACTTGACTGGCCTGCACAGAGTCCTGACCTGAACCCGATAGAACACCTTTGGGATGAATTAGAACGGAGACTGAGAGCCAGACCAACATCAGTGTGTGACCTCGCCAATGCGCTTTTGGAAGAATGGTGGAAAATTCCTATAAACACACTCCGCAACCTTGTGGACAGCCTTCTCAGAAGAGTTGAAGCTGTAATAGCTGCAAAAGGTGGACCCACATCATATTGAAACCCTATGGGTTAGGAATGGGATGGCACTTCAAGTTCATATGTGAGTCAAGGCAGGTGGCCAAATACTTCAATCCCAGGCTCGGGATCTTTCTGTATGGAGTTTGCATGTTCTCCCCATGACTGCGTGGGTTCCCTCCGGGTACTCCGGCTTCCTCCCACCTCCAAAGACATGCACCTGGGGATAGGTTGATTGGCAACACTAAATGGTCCCTAGTGTGTGAATGTGAGTGTGAATGTTGTTTGTTGTTGTGTTGGCCCTGCGATGAGGTGGCGACTTGTCCAGGGTGTACCCCGCCTTCTGCCCGAATGCAGCTGAGATAGGCTCCAGCGCCCCCCCGCAACACCAAAAGGGACAAGCGGTAGAAAATGGATGGATGGAATTATTAAGAGTAAGTGAAAGTTCAACTCCTACCTTGTTTACTTCTGTGACAACCTCCTTAAGGTTTTTTTTTAACTACCGTATTTTTCGGAGTATAAGTCGCACCGGAGTATAAGTCGCACCTGCCGAAAATGCATAATAAAAAAGGAAAAAAACATATATAAGTCGCACTGGAGCCCGGCCAAACTATGAAAAAAACTGCGACTTATAGTCCGAAAAATACGGTAATCAAAAATATCAAGCAGCTAAAATGCGCCAAACACGGATAAGTGTGGAGAGAGTGTTTTTGCATTTTTTTCCCATCATCCCTTGTAGTGGGTGTCATTTAGATTTTTTTTTATTTCACCGTGATTGGACGTTTTTTTTTTTATAATAACAAAGTTGAGTGAGCAGGTTGTGTTAGGTGTGACTACGTGTGTTGACTTTTTGTGTTGGTTGCATTTTTTTTTTTTTTTTGCGCCATGACTAGGGAAGGTCGTTTGGATTGGGTCAAACATTTTTGTGGAACCTCCACCGAATGACAGGTGATGCATCGCCCCCTAGGGATTTGGAGGGTGAAAGGTGGCGCATTAGTTTATCACAAAGTGAAAACGGGAAGCGTTCAAGGCATGTTCTGAATGCATCCAGCTGGACGTGGGGAAACGGGAGACGATGATCCAGGTTTCATCCCTGTCGGGTTCTTATCCCCACCAAGGTCTTCATCAAACAGAGATTCTGTTTCTCTCTGCAACCCAAGAAGGTCCATTTTATGGATGCGGCATGCGAAAGAAGCAAAGGGACATCAGGGGTGCTCAAAGTTTTACGCGTGACCATCTGTTGCCTGGTTTTCCTCTGGGAGAAAGAGGCCGAGACCACCCAACATAGCAGCAGGTTACCCCCCGACTAGTCGCTAATATTGTCAACAACATGCAGCACTGTTAGCTCAGCGTCTTTTAGCCAGTTTGGGCATTTAACTGTTTTTGTCATCTACGGGAAAACAATAGGCAGGGGGAGGAGCTTGTTTGAGCACTTACATAATAAAAAAAAAGAATAATATTTGTTATCTATTTGCTCACCTTTGATCTTAGCTGATGTTCTTATATTTTCTTATTTCCTTCTTATATTTTTAGAATAAAAATAAAAACATGACTTCCTTATTTTAATGTCAAAACCCACCAAAACTTGTCTTATTGTTTGTGCTGCGTTTGTGCTGCAGACATTTTTTTGTCTAAATATTCTAGTTTACTAGTTAACTAATATAGATTTTTAGGTATTAATTTTTTATGTTATTAACGTGTTATTGATCATAACTAGACTATGTCAAAATCTCCCCAAACTTGTACCTTTAGTTTGTGCTGCAAAAAAAAATGAAATGTGGACTCGTCAGACCACAGAACACTCTTCCACTTTGCATCGGTCCGTCTTAGATGAGCTCGGGCCCAGCGAAGCCGGCGGCGTTTCTGGGTGTTGTTGATAAATAATTTTCGCTTTGCATAGTAGAGTTTAAACTTGCACTTAAAGATGTAGCGACCAACTGTACTTACTGACAGTGGTTTTATGAAGTGTTACTGAGCCCATGTGGTGATATCCTTTACGCACTGATGTCGCTTTTTGATGCAGTATCGCCTGAGGGATCGTTCAGTGATTTCTCTAGATTCTCTGAACCTTTTGATGATGTTACGGACCGTAGATGGCGCAATCCCTAAATTCCTTGCAATAGCTCGTTGAGAAATCTTGTTCTTAAAACAATTTGCTCACGCATTTGTTCACAAAGTGCAAAAAATCAAGTTCTCCAGTTTGAACGTTAAATATCTTGTCTTTGCAGTCTATTCAATTGAATATAGGTTGAAAAAGATTTGATTAGATTTGAAATGTGGACTCGTCAGACCACAGAACACTTTTCCACTTTGCATCGGTCTATCTTAGATGAGCTCGGGCCCAGCGAAGCCGGCGGCGTTTCTGGGTGTTGTTGATAAATAATTTTCGCTTTGCATAGTAGAGTTTAAACTTGCACTTAAAGATGTAGCGATCAACTGTAGTTACTGACAGTGGTTTTTTGAAGTGTTCCTGAGCCCATGTGGTGATATCCTTTACGCACTGATGTCACTTTTTGACGCAGTACCGCCTGAGGGATCGAAGGTCACGGGCATTCAATGTTGGTTTTGTGATTTCTGCAGATTCTCTGAACTTTTTGATGATATTACAGACCGTAGATGGTAAAATCCCTAAATTCCTTGCAATAGCTGGTTGAGAAATGTTGTTCTTAAACTGTTGGACTATTTGCTCACGCATTAGTTGACAAAGTGGTGACCCTCGCCCCATCCTTGTTTGTGAATGACTGAGCATTTCATGGAATCTACTTTTATACCCAATCATGGCACCCACCTGTTCCCAATTTGCCTGTTCACCTGTGGGATGTTCCAAATAAGTGTTTGATGAGCATTCCTCAACTTTATCAGTATTTATTGCCACCTTTCCCAACTTCTTTGTCACGTATTGCTGGCATCAAATTCTAAAGTTAATGATTATTTGCATGAAAAAAAAAAAGTTTTTATCAGTTTGAACATCAAATATGTTATCTTTGTAGCATATTCAACTGAATATGGGTTGAAAATGATTTGCAAATCATCGTATTCCGTTTATATTTACATCTAACACAATTTCCCAACTCATATGGAAACGGGGTTTGTAGTTGAGATTGGGACAAGTTTGGGGAGATTTGGACATGGTGGGCGGGGCCAACCTCACACAGGTTAGACCAGGGGTCGGCAACCTTTACCAGTCAAAGAGCCATTTTGACCAGTTTCACAAATTAAATATATCCGTGGGAGCCACAAGAATGTTTTGAAATTTAAAACGAAATAACACTGCATAGGTATTTTTTTTGCTTTGAGCTCTGTATAAACCAGGGGACTCAGACACGCTGCCCATACCTTACTTTGGAATTTGAATGCTGGTGCGGCATGCAGGTTTTATATGAATGGCGCTTGTCAGCGTCATGCGTGCCGTGATGGTACAGCATATAGCACCCACTACAACCAGCGTGCATGATCAACCACACGTTATAAGGGGCTTCTACTTGCTCACGTGGGTGACAGCAATGCATACTTGGTCAACAACCACACAGGTTACACGGTATAAAAAAAAAAAACTTTAACACTCTTACTAATAATGCGCTACACTGTGAACCCACACCAAACAAGAATGACAAACACATTTCGGGAGAACATCTGCACCGTAACACAACATAAACACAACAGAACAAATACCCAGAATCCCATGCAGCCCTAACTCTTCCGGGCTACATTATACACCCCGCCCACGTCAACGACACACAGAGGGGGGGGTTCAATCTCAATCAATCAATCTTTATTTATATAGCCCTAAATCACAAGTGTCTCAAAGGGCTGCACAAGCCACAACGACATCCTCGGTACAAAGCCCACATACGGGCAAGGAAAAACTCACCCCAGTGGGACGTCGATGTGAATGACTATGAGAAACCTTGGAGAGGACCGCATATGTGGGTAACCCCCCCCCTCTAGGGGAGACCGAAAGCAATGGATGTCGAGTGGGTCTGACATAATATTGTGAGAGTCCAGTCCATAGTGGATCCAACATATGTTGATGTGTGAGGGAGCAGGGTTGGGGTGGGGGCGGGGTTTGGTGGTAGCAGGGGTGTATAATGTAGCCCGGAAGAGTCAGGGCTGCATGGGATTCTGGGTATTTGTTCTGCAGTGTTTATGTTGTGTTAAGGTGCAGATGTTCTCCCGAAATGTGTTTGTCATTCTTGTTTGGTTTTGGGTCAAAGTGTGGCGCATTATTAGTAAGAGTGTTAAAGTTGTTTTATATGGTCACCGTCAGTGTAACCTGTGTGGCTGTTGACCAAGTATGCTTGCTGTCACGTACTTGTGCAAGCGCAAGACACATACTGCATAACAAGGGGTTGGGCTGGCACGCTGTTAATGCAGCATGTAGAGGGCGCCAAATGCCGTACCAACCATGGCACGCCCTTATTATAACTGTAAGTGTGAAAATCGGAGAATGTTAATCCGCGAGAGGCATTGAAATCCGGAAGTCTCCCGGGAAAATCGGGGGGTCGGCAAGTAAGCTGCCGAGCCGCATCAGAGTGATCAAAGAGCCGCATGCGGCTCCGGAGCCGCGGGTTGCCGACCCCTGGGTTAAACGCTATTACACGCCGTTTAAAGCTAAGCTAGCAATGACGCTAGCTTGTTGACATTTTTAACCTTGACCGTACGTTTTGACTGTGGGGGGGAAAAACGGGGCGACGTGAGACGATTTCTGAAAAAAACCTACTGTGGTTAGGATTGGGAAAGAACTCGGCTAAGGGACGCAGTTTGTGGCGTGAGCTGAGTTCTGGGGCCACCGGTGATGATGCAACACGTGGTGCCTGTCTCCAGTCTTTGCAGGTTTAGGTGAGCAGCAGACTTCCTGGTCCTGATAGTTTATGTCCGCGTGTTGGGTGGGGGGTTTAGTTGGTCTTTTTTAGCATGAGCCTGGGTTTTGGGTGGGGGGTACTGTCTCGTGACAGGATGCCATCATGCCTATACCTGGAAGCAGGAGACCCAGACACAAATGGAGCTAAAAAAACTTAATGAACTTGTTTTGAATTCCTTTCCGCGACCCCCTACCCCCTCCTCCCGTCCAGGAGCGACATTCCAAGCCTTGAAAATAGCGGCAGAGACAAAGAGAGGAAGTGATGTGAGAGCACTTCCTGCCAACTCCCCTCTGAATTTATCTCAGTCCTGCAGACTGACCCCCCACACACACACAACATACCCAACCCCACAGCCCCACCCTGGTAGTCCATGTTCAAATGTTTCCCAACGGCGGCCTGCTTGTCATTAGGCCAGGATTTGAGGAGCACGTCGGCGGCGATGCAAACCTGCTGTGAACTTTGACCCCCATGCTCCTTTTTTTTAAAATTTTCCACTTGACTCCTTTGACAGAATCCGTTCGAATGTGACAAAATGCAAATTTTGAGGTCAGTCGAGGTGAAAATTATGCACGCTCCCCCCCCCCAAAGATAATAATACAATCAAGTGTGATACACTGCATGGCATTGCTAGTTGTCTCTATGGTATCATGACTAAAAACTATTTGTTTACAATACTGTCTACAATGTTTTTCAATCTTTTTTGAGCCAAGGCACATTTTTTTCATTGAAAAAATCCAGGGCCCCACCATCAGCAGAACATGTTGAAAACAAAACTCAATAGTCTATATCAGGGGTCCCCTGCATTGGGTTAAAAAATAAAAAAAATAAAATTAAAAAAAAAAAAATATATATATATATATATATATGTATATATATATATATATATATATGTATATATATGTACCGTATTTTCCGCACTATAAGGCGCACCTAAAAACCAC
>NC_084558.2:43175827-43220827 GCF_033978685.3 Nerophis lumbriciformis | reverse complement strand
CAATTATTTACTATTTTAATTTAAAATAATATTTTTTATCTTTTTTATTAAGATAATTGTATTATGCTTGCAGCTTCTTTTTTATTCTAATATATAAATATATTTTTGGAATTATTGAAATAATGTAATTTTGTTCGTTTATTAAGTTACTTATTTAAATGTGTTTATTTTATTTTTTCTTCTCACTTCTTGTTTCTTTTTATTAATATATGTTTTACAATTATTTCAACTTAAAATATTTTTTTTATTATTTTATCAATTAAAATAATTTATTTTGCATGCAGTTTTTCTGTTATTTTATTGAATCTACATATATATTATGTATCTAAATATATATATATATATATATATATATATATATATATATATATATATATATATATATATATATATATATATATATATATATATATATATATATATCAATCAATCAATCAATGTTTATTTATATAGCCCTAAATCACAAGTCTCTCAAAGGGCTGCACAAGCCACATATATATACATATTTTATTAATGATGTTCTTTTTTTAATGCTCTTTATTTATACATATATCTATTTTGTTTCCAGCTTCTTTTTCTTTCTAATATATACCCAACAGTTATTTTTAATTAGAAAATCTTTTAAATCATATTTTCATTAAATCATTTATTTTGCTTGCAGCTTTTTTTTTTTTTGTAAATAAATATATACAAATTTGTTCTATTATTTATGTATTTTTTCGGTCTGATATATGCATATATATATTACCATTTTTAAATTAAAAACTAACATTGGTATCATTATTTTATTCCTGAAATCATGCTTTGGCAGTAAGCTTCTTTTTGTAAATAAATATATAACTATTATTTAAATATTTAATATTTTTTCATTGTAATAAATACATTTATATGTTACAATTTTTAAATTAAAAACTAACATTTGTATCATTTTTTTGATTAATGAAATCATGTTTTGGCATCCAGCTTCTTTTGTTTTTCTAATATATTGATATAGTTCGCAATTATTTTAATTAAAAAAATAATATTTGTCAAATTATTTTATTCAGTTAAATAATTTATTTAGTTTCCAGATCAAGCTGAGGACAATAAAGTATCAGATAATTAATAATAATGATATTAGTAATACTCATTTAAACGATGAGCCTTTTCATTTTGAAAAAACCTTAAAAAAAAAAAAGGTTAGGGAAGGATGGGGGGGGTCACAGGAAGTGTCATTTTGTTACGCCGCCTCAATCTTCAGAAGCAGAAGTTCCGCCGCTTCCCTGTGACAATAACAACATCACACCACTTTTAGAGGAAGCGAGCGTCACTTAAATTGATGGATTAATTGATTGTTGTCAAGTATTTACATATAATCACACAGCTGGATTTACTCCAATTTCCGTGCACCCCGTCCTAAAAATTATTTCAAAGGTGTTGACCCCCCCAACTACTGCTCCTCGTGAGAGGTCAGAGGTCAAAGGAAGGTGGCATCAGCCCTTTGCAGGTCTATCATCCGTCATCCCAGAGAGGCTCAGGTTTACGAGGCGGCAAAACGTGAGCACCTGAGTGGTTTCACCCTGTGGGGGAGGGGGCCGTGTTTGAACGCTCTTATCAACGTTTTGGTCTGTTGGAGAAGTCGTGTCCTTGTCTCTTATCCGCATGAGTGCATGTGAGGGGGGGTCAAAGGGCACACGAAGAGGTGTGTGTGTATGTGTGTGTGTGCGCGACCAGTTGCGAAAGGTTACACATGGCTTCACACAGTCCGTGAGCCTTACCAGTCACTGTGGTTGGTCGTCCATCAGCTCCGAACGATGGCCAGGAAGTGCCACGCCATATATGGTCACATGATCGTTTCATCTCCTCAGTTTAAATCTCTCATGATTATTAGGGCAATAACCCTTTTTTTTTTTTTTAAGACACATGTCATAACAGGACAAAGCTCTACTAAAATCACAAAAATGTTCCTATTCAATTTTTGAAAGAACACAAATCTACTTGTTTTAATACTTTCTGCCATGAAATAGTAGTGGAGGTCCATGTTCGATTGGCAACCATTCTCAGCAGCGCCATTCAAAAAGTCAGAGGAAGAACCCTCTTTATTTTTGACAATAGAAGCCAAATGATCCTTTGTACTGTCCTGAAAAAACACATAAATATTTAAAAATATTAAATATTAAAAACGTTTGATTGCAACGTGCGTCTTAGTTGTAGTTTTCATGGCTAAATTAGGAGCTGTTGGAATCGCCATGCAAAATTGCTAATGCTAATCAGTAGCATGCCAATGAAAAAACACATAAATATTTAAAAATAAATACTATTAATAAACCCAAAACCAGTGAAGTTGGCACGTTGTGTAAATGGTAAATAAAAACAGAATACAATGATTTGCAAATCCTTTTCAACTTATATTCAATTGAATAGACTGCAAAGACCATCAATCAATCTTTATTTATAAAGCCCTAAATCACAAGTGTCTCAAAGGGCTGCACAAGCCACAACGACATCCTCGGTACAAAGCCCACATAAGGGCAAGGAAAAACTCACCCCAGTGGGACGTCGATGTGAATGACTATGAGAAACCTTGGAGAGGACCGCATATGTGGGTAACCCCTCCCCTCTAGGGGAGACCAAAAGCAATGGATGACAAGATATTTAACGTTCCAACTGGTAAACGTTGTTATTTTTTGCAAATATTAGCTCATTTGGAATTTGATGCCTGCAACATGTTTAAAAAAACCTTTTGATGATATTACGGACCGTAGATGGTGAAATCCCTAAATTCTTTGCAATAGCTGGTTGAGAAATATTGTTCTTAAACTCACGCATTTGTTGACAAAGTGGTGACCCTCGCCCCGTCCTTGTTTGTGAATGACTGAGCATTTCATGGACTCTACTTTTATACCCAATCATGGCACCCACCTGCTCCCAATTAGCCTGTTCACCTGTGGGATTTTCCAAATAAGTGTTTGATGAGCATTCCTCAACTTTATCAGTCTTTTTTGCCGTTTGTGCCAGCTTTTTTGAAACATGTTGCAGGCATCAACTTCCCAATGAGCTAATATTTGCAAAACATAACGTTTTCCAGTATCTTGTCTTTGCAGTCTATTCAATTGAATATAAGTTGAAAAGAATTTGCAAATCATTGTTTTTTGTTTTTATTTACCATTTACACAACGTGCCAACTTCACCGGTTTGGGCTTTGCTATTAGCATGCTAACATTTCATGCTTTTATGAGGAAGCCAAGTATCAAAAAACATGATTTTTAGGTTGAAAGGAACAAAATGAGCTAAAATGCTAGCATAAAACCAACTGAGAACCAATTAGCATACTTACAAGATGGCGCCAAATATCAAAATCCATGATTAGTAGGTTAACGGAGGAAATTAACAAAAATGTTAGCATGCTAATATTAGCATGCTAACATTTTATGCTTTTATGAGGAAGCCAAGTATCAAAAACCATGATTTTTAGGTTCAAAGGAACAAAATGAGCTAAAATGCTAGCATGAAACCAACTGGGAATAAATTAGCATACTTGCAAGATGGCGCCAAATATCAAAATCCATGATTAGTAGGTTTATAAGGAGGAAATTAACAAGAATGTTAGCATGTTGACATTAGCATTCTAACATTGTATGCTTGTTTTATGCTTTAATGATGAAGCCAAGTATCAAAAACCATGATTTTTAGGTCCAAAGGAACAAAATGAGCTAAAATGCCAGCATAAAACCAACTGGGAACCAATTAGCATACTTACAAGATGGCGCCAAATATCAAAATCCATGATTAGTAGTTTAACACGGAGGAAATTAACAAGAATGTTAGCATGCTAATATTAGCATGCTAACATTTTATGCTTTTATGAGGAAGCCATGTATCAAAAAACATGATTTTTACGTTGAAAGGGACAAAATAGCTTTGCTATTGGAATGCTACTGATTAGCATCAGCAATTTTACATGGCGATTCCAACAGCTCCTAATTTAGCCATGAAAACTACAACTAAGACGCACGTTGCAATCATACAGCCGGTGCGCAGTCACGCATTTAAGGTTGTACTGAAATATATAAAAAAGGAAACCAAGCGAGGTAAGAAAAAAAAAAACACCTTTTCAAAATAAAATATGAAAGTCAACACAAGAGTACGCATAGCGCTAAATGCTCGCCGGGATGCCAAAGTGTTAATAATGCTCAGCATAGAATTCTGTCAGTTTAGTTCTACTTCATTCTTGTAACTGCTATACATACACACTCTTACAGTATGATGTACATGGTACATATATATATACATCTATAACATCTACTAGCCTTTTTGACTGTGTTGAAATGTGTTTTGGCCGACTAAACCCTCCAGCAGCCTTGACAACATTTACAGCGTGTGCACGTTGATTTATTTTACTGGCTCCTTCGCTCCATGTACGCTTTTTTTATGAATCTAACTTATATAACCCGAGGTTATAACACAGTATTACTTCATGTCACTTCCTGTATATTCTTCGTCTCACAAACTTGCTGAGGCTTGGTTTTGGACTAAGTGTTGCTAAAGAAAGAACAGAAGTGAAGTATTTAAAGGGGAAAGTCATTTAAAGTTGTGCAAACACTGCCAACATGTTTAAGGTCCATGTTTATTTTGGGGTTTGTATTAAAAAGCCAAATAAGTCAATGGAATTCTGTGTTCAGAGACATAATGCATTAAAAATGCCAAGAACAGAGAGGTCAATTAATCAATAATTGCTGCTTTTATTCACCTAAAATGTCACAGTGATTAAATAAAAATAAGAATGGAAACAAGAACATTTTGATGGGCTTACTATTTGTGCTGTTAGCATGCTAATATTAGCATGCTAACATTTTATGCTTGTTTTATGCTTTTATGATGAAGCCAAGTATCAAAAACCATGATTTTTAGGTTCAAAGGAACAAAATGATCTAAAATGCTCGCATAAAACCAACTGGGAACCAATTAGCATACTTACAAGATGGCGCCAAATATCAAAATCAATGATTAGTAGGTTAACGGAGGAAATTAACAAAAATGTTAGCATGCTAATATTAGCATGCTAACATTTTATGCTTTTATGAGGAAGCCAAGTATCAAAAACCATGATTTTTAGGTTCAAAGGAACAAAATGAGCTAAAATGCTCGCATAAAACCAACTGGGAACCAATTAGCATACTTACAAGATGGCGCCAAATATCAAAATCCATGATTAGTAGGTTAACGGAGGAAATTAACAAAAATGTTAGCATGCTAATATTAGCATGCTAACATTTTATGCTTTTATGAGGAAACCAAGTATCAAAAAACATGATTTTTACGTTGAAAGGAACAAAATGAGCTAAAATGCTAGCATAAAACCAACTGAGAACCAAATAGCATACTTACAAGATGGCGCCAAATATCAAAAGCCATGATTAGTTGGTTAACGGAGGAAATTAACAAAAATGTTAGCATGCTAATATTAGCATGCTAACATTTTATGCTTTTATGAGGAAGCCAAGTATCAAAAAACATGATTTTTACGTTGAAAGGAACAAAATTAGCTAAAATGCTAGCATAAAACCAACTGGGAATCAATTAGCATACTTGCAAGATGGCGCCAAATATCAAAATCCATGATTAGTAGGTTTATACGGAGGAAATTAACAAGAATATTAGCATGCTAACACTTTATGCTTGTTTTATGCTCTTATGATGAAGCCAAGTATCAAAAAACATGATTTTTAGGTTCAAAGGAACAAAATTAGCTCAAATGCTTGCATAAAACCAACTGGGAACCAATTAGCATACTTACAAGATGACACCAAATATCAAAATCCATGATTAGTAGGTTAACGGAGGAAATTAACAAAAATGTTAGCATGCTAATATTAGCATGTTAACATTTTATGCTTTTATGAGGAAGCCAAGTATCAAAAAACATGATTTTTAGGTTGAAAGGAACAAAATTAGCTAAAATTCTAGCATAAAACCAACTGGGAATCAATTAGCATACTTGCAAGATGGCGCCAAATATCAACATCCATGATTAGTAGGTTTATACGGAGGAAATTAACAAGAATATTAGCATGCTAACACTTTATGCTTGTTTTATGCTGTTATGATGAAACCAAGTATCAAAAAACATGATTTTTAGGTTCAAAGGAACAAAATGAGCTAAAATGCTCGCATAAAACCAACTGGGAACCAATTAGCATACTTACAAGATGGCGCCAAATATCAAAATCCATGATTAGTAGGTTAACGGAGGAAATTAACAAAAATGTTAGCATGCTAATATTAGCATGCTAACATTTTATGCTTTTATGAGGAAGCCAAGTATCAAAAACCATGATTTTTAGGTTCAAAGGAACAAAATGAGCTAAAATGCTCGCATAAAACCAACTGGGAACCAATTAGCATACTTACAAGATGGCGCCAAATATCAAAATCAATGATTAGTAGGTTAACGGAGGAAATTAACAAAAATGTTAGCATGCTAATATTAGCATGCTAACATTTTATGCTTTTATGAGGAAGCCAAGTATCAAAAACCATGATTTTTAGGTTCAAAGGAACAAAATGAGCTAAAATGCTCGCATAAAACCAACTGGGAACCAATTAGCATACTTACAAGATGGCGCCAAATATCAAAATCCATGATTAGTAGGTTAACGGAGGAAATTAACAAAAATGTTAGCATGCTAATATTAGCATGCTAACATTTTATGCTTTTATGAGGAAACCAAGTATCAAAAAACATGATTTTTACGTTGAAAGGAACAAAATGAGCTAAAATGCTAGCATAAAACCAACTGAGAACCAAATAGCATACTTACAAGATGGCGCCAAATATCAAAAGCCATGATTAGTTGGTTAACGGAGGAAATTAACAAAAATGTTAGCATGCTAATATTAGCATGCTAACATTTTATGCTTTTATGAGGAAGCCAAGTATCAAAAAACATGATTTTTACGTTGAAAGGAACAAAATTAGCTAAAATGCTAGCATAAAACCAACTGGGAATCAATTAGCATACTTGCAAGATGGCGCCAAATATCAAAATCCATGATTAGTAGGTTTATACGGAGGAAATTAACAAGAATATTAGCATGCTAACACTTTATGCTTGTTTTATGCTCTTATGATGAAGCCAAGTATCAAAAAACATGATTTTTAGGTTCAAAGGAACAAAATTAGCTCAAATGCTTGCATAAAACCAACTGGGAACCAATTAGCATACTTACAAGATGACACCAAATATCAAAATCCATGATTAGTAGGTTAACGGAGGAAATTAACAAAAATGTTAGCATGCTAATATTAGCATGTTAACATTTTATGCTTTTATGAGGAAGCCAAGTATCAAAAAACATGATTTTTAGGTTGAAAGGAACAAAATTAGCTAAAATTCTAGCATAAAACCAACTGGGAATCAATTAGCATACTTGCAAGATGGCGCCAAATATCAACATCCATGATTAGTAGGTTTATACGGAGGAAATTAACAAGAATATTAGCATGCTAACACTTTATGCTTGTTTTATGCTGTTATGATGAAACCAAGTATCAAAAAACATGATTTTTAGGTTCAAAGGAACAAAATGAGCTAAAATGCTCGCATAAAACCAACTGGGAACCAATTAGCATACTTACAAGATGGCGCCAAATATCAAAATCCATGATTAGTAGGTTAACGGAGGAAATTAACAAAAATGTTAGCATGCTAATATTAGCATGCTAACATTTTATGCTTTTATGAGGAAGCCAAGTATCAAAAACCATGATTTTTAGGTTCAAAGGAACAAAATGAGCTAAAATGCTCGCATAAAACCAACTGGGAACCAATTAGCATACTTACAAGATGGCGCCAAATATCAAAATCCATGATTAGTAGGTTAACGGAGGAAATTAACAAAAATGTTAGCATGCTAATATTAGCATGCTAACATTTTATGCTTTTATGAGGAAGCCAAGTATCAAAAAACATGATTTTTACGTTGAAAGGAACAAAATGATCTAAAATGCTAGCATAAAACCAACTGAGAACCAAATAGCATACTTACAAGATGGCGCCAAATATCAAAAGCCATGATTAGTTGGTTAACGGAGGAAATTAACAAAAATGTTAGCATGCTAATATTAGCATGTTAACATTTTATGCTTTTATGAGGAAGCCAAGTATCAAAAAACATGATTTTTAGGTTCAAAGGAACACAATGAGCTAAAATGCTAGCATAAAACCAACTGGGAACCAATTAGTATACTTACAAGATGGCGCCAAATATCCAAATCCATGATTAGTAGGTTTATATGGAGGATATTAACAAGAATATTAGCATGCTAACATTTTTAGCTTGTTTTATGCTTTTTTGATGAAGCCAAGTATCAAAAAACATGATTTTTAGGTTCAAAGGAACAAAATGAGCTAAAATGCTAGCATAAAACCAACTGGGAATCAATTAGCATACTTGCAAGATGGCGCCAAATATCAAAATCCATGATTAGTAGGATAATACAGAGGAAATTAACAAAAATGAAGGTATCGTAACTCACCTTTTGGGTTAAATAATTCAACCCAATAGTTTGGTTGGGAATAACCCAACATGAATTTATCGTAACTCAACTTTTGGGTTACACAATTCAGCCCAATAGTTTGTTTGGGAATAACCCAACATGAAGTTATCGTAACTCAACTTTTGGGTTAAATAATTCAACCCAATAGTTAGCTTGGGAATAACCCAACATGCAGTTATCGTAACTCAACTTTTGGGTTAAATAATTCAACTCAATAGTTTGGTTGGGAATAACCCAACTGAAGTCAACTTTCGGGTTAAATAATTCAACGCAATAGTTTGGTTGGGAATAACCCAACATGAAGTTATCGTAACTCAACTTTTGGGTTAAATAATTCAACCCAATAGTTTGGTTGGGAATAACCCAACATGAAGTTATCGTAACTCAACTTTTGGGTTAAATAATTCAATCCAATAGTTTGGTTGGGAATAACCCAACATGAAGTTATCGTAACTCAACTTTTGGGTTAAATAATTCAACCCAATAATTTGGTTGGGAATAACCCAACATGAAGTTATCGTAACTCAACTTTTGGGTTGAATAATTGTACCCAATAGTTTGGTTGGGAATAACCCAACATGAAGTTATCGTAACTCAACTTTTGGGTTAAATAATTCAATCCAATAGTTTGGTTGGGAATAACACAACATGAAGTTATCGTAACTCAACTTTTGGGTTAAATAATTAAACCCGATAGTTTGGTTGGGAATAACCCAACATGAAGTTATCGTAACTCAACTTTTGGGTTAAATAATTCAACCAAATATTTTGGTTAGGAATAACCAAACATGAAGTTATCATAACTCAACTTTTGGGTTAAATAAATCAACCCAATAGTTGGTTTGGGAATAACCCAACATGAAGTTATTGTAACTCAACTTTTGGGCTAAATAATTAAATCCAATAGTTTGGTTGGGAATAACCCAACTTGAAGTCATCATAACTCAACTTTTGGGTTAAATAATTCCACACAATAGTTTGGTTGGGAATAACCCAACATGAAGTCAACTTTTGGGTTAAATAATTCAACCAAATATTTTGGTTAGGAATAACCAAACATGAAGTTATCATAACTCAACTTTTGGGTTAAATAAATCAACCCAATAGTTTGGTTGGGAATAACCCAACATGAAGTTATCATAACTCAACTTTTGGGTTAAATAATTCAACCCAATAGTTGGCTTGGGAATAACCCAACATGAAGTTATTGTAACTCAACTTTTGGGTTAAATAATTAAATCCAATAGTTTGGTTGGGAATAACCCAACTTGAAGTCATCATAACTCAACTTTTGGGTTAAATAATTCCACACAATAGTTTGGTTGGGAATAACCCAACATGAAGTCAACTTTTGGGTTAAATAATTCAACCCAATAGTTTGGTTGGGAATAACCCAACTTGAAGTTATCATAACTCAACTTTTGGGTTAAATAATTCAATCCAATAGTTTGGTTGGGAATAACCCAACATGAAGTTATCGTAACTCAACTTTTGGGTTAAATAATTGTACCCAATAGTTTGGTTGGGAATAATCCAACGTGAAGTTACCGTAACTCGACTTTTGGGTTAAATAATTCCAACCAATAGTTTAGTTGGGAATAACCCAACATGAGGTTATCGTAACTCAACTTTTGGGTTAAATAATTCAACCCAATAGTTTGGTTGGGAATAACCCAACATGAAGTTATCATAACTCGACTTTTGGGTTAAATAATTCAACCCAATAGTTTGGTTGGGAATAACCCAACATGAAGTTATCGTAACTCAACTTTTGGGTTAAATAATTCAACCCAATAGTTTGGTTGGGAATAACCCAACATGAAGTTATCGTAACTCAACTTTTGGGTTAAATAATTCAACCCAACAGTTTGGTTGGGAATAACCCAACATGAAGTTATCATAACTCAACGTTTGGGTTAAATAATTCAACCCAATAGTTTGGTTGGGAATAACCCAACATGAAGTTATCATAACTCAACTTTTGGGTTAAATAATTCAACCAAATATGTTGGTTGGGAATAACACAACATGAAGTTATCAAAACTCAACTTTTGGGTTAAATAATTCAACCCAATAGTTTGGTTGGGAATAACCCAACATGAAGTTATCATAACTCAACTTTTGGGTTAAATAATTCCAACCAATAGTTTGCTTGGAAATAACCCAAAATAAAGTTATCGTAACTCAACTTTTGGGTTAAATAAATCAATCCAATAGTTTAGTTGGGAATAACCCAACATGAGGTTATCGTAACTCAACTTTTGGGTTAAATAATTCAATCCAATAGTTTGGTTGGGAATAACCCAACATGAAGTTATCGTAACTCAACTTTTGGGTTAAATAATTGTACCCAATAGTTTGGTTGGGAATAATCCAACGTGAAGTTACCGTAACTCGACTTTTGGGTTAAATAATTCCAACCAATAGTTTAGTTGGGAATAACCCAACATGAGGTTATCGTAACTCAACTTTTGGGTTAAATAATTCAACCCAATAGTTTGGTTGGGAATAACCCAACATGAAGTTATCGTAACTCGACTTTTGGGTTAAATAATTCAACCCAATAGTTTGGTTGGGAATAACCCAACATGAAGTTATCGTAACTCAACTTTTGGGTTAAATAATTCAACCCAATAGTTTGGTTGGGAATAACCCAACATGAAGTTATCGTAACTCAACTTTTGGGTTAAATAATTCAACCCAATAGTTTGGTTGGGAATAACCCAACATGAAGTTATCATAACTCAACGTTTGGGTTAAATAATTCAACCCAATAGTTTGGTTGGGAATAACCCAACATGAAGTTATCATAACTCAACTTTTGGGTTAAATAATTCAACCAAATATGTTGGTTGGGAATAACACAACATGAAGTTATCATAACTCAACTTTTGGGTTAAATAATTCAACCCAATAGTTTGGTTGGGAATAACCCAACATGAAGTTATCATAACTCAACTTTTGGGTTAAATAATTCCAACCAATAGTTTGCTTGGAAATAACCCAAAATAAAGTTATCGTAA
Organism: Nerophis lumbriciformis; assembly: GCF_033978685.3. Classification (NCBI taxonomy): domain Eukaryota; kingdom Metazoa; phylum Chordata; class Actinopteri; order Syngnathiformes; family Syngnathidae; genus Nerophis; species Nerophis lumbriciformis. Next base: position 43,209,265 of record NC_084558.2, on the reverse strand, counting down.
CTCAACTTTTGGGTTAAATAAATCAATCCAATAGTTTAGTTGGGAATAACCCAACATGAGGTTATCGTAACTCAACTTTTGGGTTAAATAATTAAACCCGATGGTTTGGTTGGGAATAACCCAACATGAAGTTATCATAACTCAACTTTTGGGTTAAATAATTAAACCCAATGGTTTGGTTGGGAATAACCCAACATGAAGTTATCATAACTCAACGTTTGGGTTAAATAATTCAACCCAATAGTTTGGTTGGGAATAACCCAACATGAAGTTATCATAACTCTACATTTGGGTTAAATAATTCAACCCAATAGTTTGGTTGACAATAACCCAACATGAAGTTATCATAACTCAACGTTTGGGTTAAATAATTCAACCCAATAGTTTGGTTGGGAATAACCCAACATGAAGTTATCATAACTCAACTTTTGGGTTAAATAATTCAACCAAATATTTTGGTTGGGAATAACCCAACATGAAGTTATCATAACTCAACTTTTGGGTTAAATAATTCCAACCAATAGTTTGCTTGGGAATAACCCAAAATAAAGTTATCGTAACTCAACTTTTGGGTTAAATAAATCAATCCAATAGTTTAGTTGGGAATAACCCAACATGAGGTTATCGTAACTCAACTTTTGGGTTAAATAATTAAACCCGATGGTTTGGTTGGGAATAACCCAACATGAAGTTATCATAACTCAACTTTTGGGTTAAATAATTAAACCCAATGGTTTGGTTGGGAATAACCCAACATGAAGTTATCGTAACTCAACTTTTGGGTTAAATCATTCAGCCCAATAGTTTGGTTGGGAATAACCCAACTTGAAGTCATCATAACTCAACTTTTGGGTCAAATAATTCAATCCAATAGTTTGTTTGGGAATAACCCAACATGAAGTTGTCATAACTCAACTTTTGGGTTAAACAATTCAACCCAATAGTTTGGTTGGGAATAACCCAACATGAAGTTATCATAACTCTACATTTGGGTTAAATAATTCAACCCAATAGTTTGGTTGAGAATAACCCAACATGAAGTTATCATAACTCAACTTTTGGGTTAAATAATTCAACCAAATATTTTGGTTGGGAATAACCCAACATGAAGTTATCATAACTCAACTTTTGGGTTAAATAATTCCAACCAATAGCTTGCTTGGGAATAACCCAAAATAAAGTTATCGTAACTCAACTTTTGGGTTAAATAAATCAATCCAATAGCTTAGTTGGGAATAACCCAACATGAGGTTATCGTAACTCAACTTTTGGGTTAAATAATTAAACCCGATGGTTTGGTTGGGAATAACCCAACATGAAGTTATCATAACTCAACTTTTGGGTTAAATAATTAAACCCAATGGTTTGGTTGGGAATAACCCAACATGAAGTTATCGTAACTCAACTTTTGGGTTAAATCATTCAGCCCAATAGTTTGGTTGGGAATAACCCAACTTGAAGTCATCATAACTCAACTTTTGGGTCAAATAATTCAATCCAATAGTTTGTTTGGGAATAACCCAACATGAAGTTGTCATAACTCAACTTTTGGGTTAAACAATTCAACCCAATAGTTTGGTTGGGAATAACCCAACATGAAGTTATCATAACTCTACATTTGGGTTAAATAATTCAACCCAATAGTTTGGTTGAGAATAACCCAACATGAAGTTATCATAACTCAACTTTTGGGTTAAATAATTCAACCAAATATTTTGGTTGGGAATAACCCAACATGAAGTTATCATAACTCAACTTTTGGGTTAAATAGTTCCAACCAATAGCTTGCTTGGGAATAACCCAAAATAAAGTTATCGTAACTCAACTTTTGGGTTAAATAAATCAATCCAATAGCTTAGTTGGGAATAACCCAACATGAGGTTATCGTAACTCAACTTTTGGGTTAAATAATTAAACCCGATGGTTTGGTTGGGAATAACCCAACATGAAGTTATCATAACTCAACTTTTGGGTTAAATAATTAAACCCAATGGTTTGGTTGGGAATAACCCAACATGAAGTTATCGTAACTCAACTTTTGGGTTAAATCATTCAGCCCAATAGTTTGGTTGGGAATAACCCAACTTGAAGTCATCATAACTCAACTTTTGGGTCAAATAATTCAATCCAATAGTTTGGTTGGGAATAACCCAACATGAAGTTGTCATAACTCAACTTTTGGGTTAAACAATTCAACCCAATAGTTTGGTTGGGAATAACCCAACATGAAGTTATCATAACTCAACTTTTGGGTTAAATAAATCAACCCAATATTTTGGTTGGGAATAACCAAACAGGAAGTCATTGTAACTCAACTTTTGGGTTAAATAATTCAACCCAATGGTTTGGTTGGGAATAACCCAACATGAAGTTAGCATAACTCAAAGTTTGGGTTAAATAATTCAACCCAATAGTTGGTTGGGAATAACCCAAGATGAAGTTATCATAACTCAATGTTTGGGTTAAATAATTCAACCCAATAGTTTGGTTGGGAGTAACCCAACGTTTAGGTATCATAACTCAACTTTTTGGTTAAATAATTCAACGCAAAAGTTGGGTTCAATAAAATTAACCCAAAATGTTGAGTTAAAATAACCCAAATAAGGGGTTGGTCCTTTTCTGAACCAGCAGTTGGGTTAAAATTGGGTTATTTTTTGACCCAACATTTTTTATTGTGTGACAAAGCATGTGTCCACACAGATACTTTGAAGACCAAAGTATTGGGTTCCCCCTGCTGGTGACACAAGGTAAGACACCCTCCAAAAAGAAACACCAGTGCTGGCTTTTTTTTGTCTGCGAGCGTAGAAGAGTGTATTTCATCCCAGTTTGTTGAAACGTGACTTTTTTGTCGTGTGGAACGACTCTTGGTGAGGTGGGGGGTGTAGACCAGGTGGACAAAGGGGTCACGGCCCTTCTGCCGTCCGATTTTAGAAGCTGTCCTGTCGGCTCGCCTCTCAAAGCTGCATTTCTCCCTCAAGTGGCAGCTTTCTCCCTCGTGAAAGGAGCAGAAATAAAAGCGAGTGCAAAGAGATTCCCACCCGGGCCCGGCAGAGTTAAAACAGTCTAAAAAGACAAATATTTTTGCTCGGTCCGAGTCATAGAATCCCTTTCCAACATCCACAGTGAGCAGGCACACTTTTTTTTCCCCCTTTTGTGTGTGTGTTGTTGTTTTTTTATTCTTCCCCTGCAGTTTTTCTTTCTTCCCCTGACTTAATGACCGTGGAGGAGAAAAGCCCGGACCCTTCAGGCCTGCGGTTGCGTAAGCTTTCGCTCACTTGCTAGAAACAACAAACCGAGTGAAGAGGAAACCTCGCTTTCCCTCTCGAGTTCCGTCTGAAAGGAGCGGCGCAGGAGATGCTAATGAGCTAACAGCTAATTAAACCAGTGAGGATGAGCGCCCGCTCGGCTGTAGAGAACCTCCAGTGGATGTCATTTGTCCTTGATTGCCTTGTTGAATGGTGAGGGAATGAAAATGCTGTCCTCCATGTCTTGGCGGGGATCGAAACTGAAAGTTAACTTCACACACACCTCCTTCTTTGCACTTCTTCCTTATCCCATTTCTCACATTTCCTGAAAGTTAGATGAAAAGCCATCTATAATGTTTTGTGTTATCCAAAGTGGAATGAAAGGAACAGAGTGCAGTCATCCACTGTCTTTGTCTCCGTGGGTGGAGGCGGGGCTTGCTACATAGTAGAAATGATCCGGATCAACCCCGAAATGTAATCAATTCTTTCCTATTTCATTTCAAACATTTCCTGAAAGTTAGATGAAAGTCCACACATAATGTTTTGTGTTATGTATAGTGGAGTGAACCCTTTTGTTACTGTCTTTGACTCCGTGGGTGGAGGCGGGGCTTGTTACATAGTAGAAATGATCCGGATCAGCCCCAAAATGTAATCACTTCTTTCCTATCTCATTTCTGATATTTCCTGAAAGTTAGATGAAAATCTACACATAATGTTTTGTGTTCTGTATAGTGGAGTGAACCCTTTTGTCACTGTCTTTGTCTCTGTGGGTGGAGGCGGGGATTGTTACATAGTAGAAATGATCTGGATCAGCCCCTAAATGTAATCACTTCTTTCCTATTTCATTTCAGACATTTCCTGAAAGTTAGATGAACATCCACACATAATGTTTTATGTTATCTATAGTGGAGTGAACCCTTTTGTCAGTCATCCACAGTCTTTGTCTCCATGGGTGGAGGCGGGGATTGTTACATAGTAGAAATGATCCGGATCAGCCCCTAAATGTAATCACTTCTTCCCTATCTCATTTCAGACATTTCCTGAAAGTTAGATGAAAATCTACACAATGTTTTGTGCTATGTATAGTGGAGTGAACCCGTTTGTCACTGTCTTTGTCTCCGTGGGTGGAGGCGGGGCTTGTTACATAGAAATTATCTGGATCAACCCCGAAATGTAATCAATTCTTTCCTATTTAATTTCAGACATTTCCTGAAAGTTAGATGAACATCCACACATAATGTTTTATGTTATCTATAGTGGAGTGAACCCTTTTGTCAGTCATCCACAGTCTTTGTCTCCATGGGTGGAGGCGGGGATTGTTACATAGTAGAAATGATCCGGATCAGCCCCTAAATGTAATCACTTCTTCCCTATCTCATTTCAGACATTTCCTGAAAGTTAGATGAAAATCTACACATAATGTTTTGTGCTATGTATAGTGGAGTGAACCCGTTTGTCACTGTCTTTGTCTCCGTGGGTGGAGGCGGGGCTTGTTACATAGAAATGATCCGGATCAACCCCGAAATGTAATCAATTCTTTCCTATTTCATTTCAGACATTTCCTGAAAGTTAGATGAAAATCCTCACATAATGTTTTGTGTTATGTATAGTGGAGTGAACCCTTTTGTCACTGTCTTTGTCTCTGTGGGTGGAGGCGGGACTTGTTACATAGTAGAGATTATGCAGATCAGCCCCAAAATGTAATGCATTTCTTCTCTATCTCATTTCAGACATTTCCTGAAAATTAAATGAAAATCCTCAATGTTTTGTGTTATCTGTAGTCGAGTGAACCCTTTTGTCAGTCATCCACTGTCTTTGTCTCCGTGGGTGGAGGCGGGGCTTGTTACATAGAAATGATCCGGATCAGCCCCGAAATGTAATCAATTCTTTCCTATTTCATTTCAGACATTTCCTGAAAGTTAGATGAAAATCCTCACATAATGTTTTGTGTTATGTATAGTGGAGTGAACCCTTTTGTCACTGTCTTTGTCTCTGTGGGTGGAGGCGGGACTTGTTACATAGTAGAGATTATGCAGATCAGCCCCAAAATGTAATGCATTTCTTCTCTATCTCATTTCAGACATTTCCTGAAAATTAAATGAAAATCCTCAATGTTTTGTGTTATCTGTAGTCGAGTGAACCCTTTTGTCAGTCATCCACTGTCTTTGTCTCCGTGGGTGGAGGCGGGGCTTGTTACATAGAAATGATCCGGATCAACCCCGAAATGTAATCAATTCTTTCCTATTTCATTTCACACATTTCCTGAAAGTTAGATGAAAATCCACACATAATGTTTTGTGTTATCTATAGTGGAGTGAACCCTTTTGTTACTGTCTTTGTCTCTGTGGGTGGAGGCGGGGCTTGTTACATAGTAGAAATTATGCAGATCAGCCCCAAAATGTACTTCTTCCCTATCTCATTTCTGATATATCCTGAAAGTTAGATGAAGATCCACACACAATGTTTTGTGTTATCTATAATGGAGTGAACCCTTTTGTCAGTCATCCACTGTCTTTGTCTCCGTGGGTGGAGGCGGGGCTTGTTACATAGTCGAAAGGATCCGGATCAGCCCCTAAATGTAATCACTTCTTCCCTATCTTATTTCTGACATTTCCTGAAAGTTAGATGAAAATCCACACATAATGTTTTGTGTTATGTATAGTGGAGTGAACCCTTTTGTCACTGTCTTTGTCTCCGTGGGTGGAGGCGGGGCTTGTTACATAGTAGAAATGATCCGGATCAGCCCCTAAATGTAATCACATCTTCCCTATCTCATTTCTGATATTTCCTGAAAGTTAGATGAAAGTCCACACATAATGTTTTGTGTTATGTATAGTGGAGTGAACCCTTTTGTCACTGTCTTTGTCTCCTTGGGTGGAGGCGGGGCTTCTTACATAGTAGAAATGATTGGGATCAGCCCCGAAATGTAATCACTTCTTCCCTATCTTATTTCTGATATTTCTGAAAGTTAGATGAAAATCCACACATAATGTTTTGTGTTATGTATAGTGGAGTGAACCCTTTTGTTACTGTCTTTGTCTCCGTGGGTGGAGGCAGGGCTTGTTACATAGTCGAAAGGATCCGGATCAGCCCCGAAATGTAATCACTTCTTCCCTATCTTATTTCAGACATTTCCTGAAAGTTAGATGAAAGTCCACACATAATGTTTTGTGTTATGTATAGTGGAGTGAACCCTTTTGTTACTGTCTTTGTCTCCGTGGGTGGAGGCGGGGCTTGTTACATAGTCGAAAGGATCTGGATCAGCCCTGAAATGTAATCACTTCTTCCCTATCTTATTTCTGATATTTCCTGAAAGTTAGATGAAAATCCACACACAATGTTTTGTGTTATATATAGTGGAGTGAACCCTTTTGTCACTGTCTTTGTCTCCGTGGGTGGAGGCGGGGCTTGTTACATTGTAGAAATTATGCAGATCAGCCCCAAAATGTAATCACTTCTTCCCTATCTCATTTCTGATATTTCCTGAAAGTTAGAGGAAAACCCACATATAATGTTTTGTGTTATCTATAGTGGAGTGAACCCTTTTGTCAGTCATCCACTGTCTTTGACTCCGTGGGTGGAGGCGGGGCTTGTTACATAGTAGAAATGATCCGGATCAGCCCCTAAATGTAATCACTTCTTCCCTATCTCATTTCAGACATTTCCTGAAAGTTAGATGAACATCCACACATAATGTTTTGTGTTATGTATAGTGCAGTGAACCCTTTTGTCACTGTCTTTGTCTCCGTGGGTGGAGGCGGCGCTTGTTACATAGTAGAAATTATGCATATCAGCCCCAAAATGTAATCACTTCTTCCCTATCTCATTTCAGACATTTCCTGAAAGTTAGATGAAAGTCCACACATAATGTTTTGTGTAATATATAGTGGAGTGAACCCTTTTGTCACTGTCTTTGTCTCCGTGGGTGGAGGCGGGGCTTGTTACATAGTAGAAATGATTCGGATCAGCCCCGAAATGTAATCACTTCTTCCCTATCTCATTTCTGATATTTCCTGAAAGTTAGATGAAAATCTACACATAATGTTTTGTGCTATGTATAGTGGAGTGAACCCGTTTGTTATTGTCTTTGTCTCTGTGGGTGGAGGCGGGGCTTGTTACATAGTAGAAATTATGCAGATCAGCCCCAAAATGTAATGCATTTCTTCCCTATCTCATTTCTGATATTTGCTGAAAGTTAGATGAAAAATCCTCTCATAATGTTTTGTGTTATCTGTAGTCGAGTGAACGCTTTTGTCAGTCAAGCACTGTCTTTGTCTCCGTGGGTGGAGGCGGGGCTTGGAAAAAATGATCCGGATCAGCCCCAGATTGTAATCACTTGGTCTTAATCCCATTTTGGACATTTCCTGCAAGCTTTCTCAAACTATGGCCATAACTTTTTAAGTTATCCCAGCAGGCACTAGACATTGAAACAACGTTGATAACTTGTTGAATTAGGTACCGACGTTGAGCAACTCTAACGTTGAAACAACATACTTTTTGACGTTTAATCTGGCGTTGATTTGACCATTGAAATTTGGTCATTTTCCCAACCAATATTCAACAAACACAAATACAACGTTGAAACAACATCATTTTTGACGACGCTTAATCAATGTTGGGTTCTGACGTTGATTTGACCATTGAATTTGTCATTTTCCCAACCAATATTCTACAACACAATTACAACGTTGAAACAACATCCTTTTTGACGTTTATTCAATGTCAGGTTGTGACGTTGATTTGACCATTGAAATATAGTTATATTCCAACCAATATTACAATATACAAATACAACGTTGAAACAAAATGCTTTCTGATGATGTTTAATCAATGTTGGGTTCCGACGTTGATTTGACCATTGAATTTTGGTCATTTTCCCAACCAATATTCTACAACACAAATACAACATTGAAACAACATGCTTTTTGACGACGTTTAATCAATGTTGGGTCGTGATGTTGATTTGACCATTGAATTTTGGTCATTTTACCAACCAATTTTCTACAACACAAATACAACGTTGAAACAACATGCTTTTTGACAACGTTTAATCAATGTTGGGTTCTGGCGTTAATTTGACCATTGAACTTTGGTCATTTTCCCAACCAATTATTTTCAACACAAATACAACGTTGAAACAACATGCTTTTTGACGACGTTTAATCAATGTTGGGTTCTGACGTTGATTTGACCATTGAATTTTGGTCATTTTCCCAACCAATATTCTACAACACAAATACAACATTGAAACAACATGCTTTTTGACGACATTTAATCAATGTTGGGTCGTGATGTTGATTTGACCATTGAATTTTGGTCATTTTACCAACCAATATTCTACAACACAAATACAACGTTGAAACAACATGCTTTTTGATGACGTTTAATCAATGTTGGGTTCTGGTGTTGATTTGACCGTTGAATTTTGGTAATTTTCCCAACCAATAATCTTCGACACAAATACAACGTTGAAACAACATGCTTTTTGACGACATTTAATCAATGTTGGGTTGTGATGTTGATTTGACCATTGAATTTTGGTCATTTTACCAACCAATATTCTACAACACAAATACAACGTTGAAACAACATCCTTTTTGACGTTTATTCAATGTTAGGTTGTGACGTTGATTTGACCATTGAAATGTAGTTATTTTCCAACCAATATTCTACAACACAAATACAACGTTGAAACAACATGCTTTTTGACGACGTTTAATCAATGTTGGGTTCTGACGTTGATTTGACCATTGAAATTTGGTCATTTTCCCAACCAATATTGTACAACACAAATGCAACGTTGAACCAACATACCTTTTTGACGACGTTTAATCAATGTTGGGTTCTGACGTTGATTTGACCATTGAAATTTGGTCATTTTCCCAACCAATATTCTACAACACAAATACAACGTGGAAACAACATGCTATTTGATGACGTTTCATCAATGTTGGGTCCTGGCGTTGATTTGACCATTGAATTTTGGTCATTTTACCAACCAATAATCTTCGACACAAATACAACGTTGAAACAACATGCTTTTTGACAACGTTTAATCAATGTTGGGTTCTGACGTGGATTTGACTATTGAATTTTGGTCATTCTCCCAACCAATATTCTACAACACAAATACAACGTTGAAACCACATGCTTTTTGATGACGTTTAATCAATGTTGGGTTCTGGCGTTGATTTGACCGTTGAAGTTTGGTAATTTTCCCAACCAATAATCTTCGACACAAATACAACGTTGAAACAACATGATTTTTGACAACGTTTAATCAATATTGGGTTCCGGCGTTGATTTGACCATTGAATTTTGGTCATTTTCCCAACCAATATTCTACAACATAAATACAACGTTGAAACAACATGCTTTTTGATGACGTTTAATCAATGTTGGGTTCTGGTGTTGATTTGACCGTTGAATTTTGGTAATTTTCCCAACCAATAATCTTCAACACAAATACAACGTTGAAACAACATGCTTTTTGACGACGTTTAATCAATTTTGGGTTGTGACATTGATTTGACCATTGAAATTTAGTTATTTTCCCAACCAATGTTCTACAACACAAATACAACGTTGAAACAACATGCTTTTTGATGACGTTTAATCAATGTTGGGCTCTGATGTTGATTTGACCTTTGAATTTTGGTCATTTTCCAACCAATATTCTCAACACAAATACAACGTTGAAACAACATGCTTTTTGACGTTTATTCAATGTTGGGTTCTGACATTAATTTGACCATTGAATTCTCGTCATTTTCTCAACCAATATTTTACAACACAAATACAAGTACAAGAAGATAATGTGTCACATCTTCAAAAATGAAAAGGTCTCTCACAGGTCAGCTTGTGTTGTGGATGCTTGCCACTCCCTCTCTGCCGCAGCAAAGCCGGTCTAGACGCTCCGGGCTGACACCTGTTTCTGGTTTGACCGCGCCGCCGCCCGTACGTCCTTAAAGGCGACCACGCGAGCCCCCCGTTGAGCGGAGGGGAAGTCTCCGAGGAAACATTTGGAAACTATAAACGTTCTCATCGCACACGCGGGCATGATTTGTGGCAGCGAGGACATAAAACAGAGGAGAAGACCCCCACGGCTCTCTGCAGCAAGAACGTCGGACGTGATGTTGTCAAAATAACACGAGCAGGACTCTTGACGGCTGGCGTGCGTCGACTGGACGTGATCGCAGCGGAAACCTTACGCTTAAATCCTGAAACGTTGTTTTAGTGAGCGGGCTCAATGTGAATGGAACATGTCAAAGCTGCAATGCAACTTACTTTTTACTCTTTTGACAGAATGTGTGAACATTGCAGTGACAAACCTTTTTAATCCGTCACATGCTCTACGTTGGAGCTATATGGTGTCCTAAATTAAAAAATAGGTGAAAAAGGCTTCATTACAGGTCTTAAAATTAAGTTATGCCTACTATTCATCAGTCAGCTGGTGTCCTATCCTCTATTAGTCAGCATGTGTGTCGAACACTTAATGCACATTTTCCCCGTGGATGAAAGCTTTGTTAAAAAAAATTAATAAGGCTTCGCTACACGTCTTAAAATTATGTTTTGGCTACGATTCGTCAGTCAGCAGGTGTCCTCAACTTAAATATTCAGCATGTGTGTCATCCACTTCATGCACGTTTTTCCCTGTGGAGGAAAGCTTTGTTAAAAAAAAAGGCTTTGCTACAAGTCTTAAAACTATGTTTTGGCTATGATTCATCAGTCAAGTGGTGTCCTACGCTCTATTAGTCAGCGTGTGTGTCGTACACTCGATGCAGTTTTCCCTGTGGAGGAAAGCATTGTTAAAAAAAAAAAAAAGGCTTCACTACACTTCTTAAAATGATGTTCTGTCTACTATTTGTCAGTCAGCTGGTGTCCTATCCTCTATTAGTCAGCGTGTGTGTTGAACACTTAATGCACATTTTTCCCTGTAGAGGAAAGCTTTGTAAAAAAATAAATAAAATTAAAAAGGCTTTGCTACACGTCTTAAAATTATGTTTTGGCTACAATTTGTCAGTCAGCTGGTGTCCTATCCTCTATTAGTCACCGTGTGTGTCGAACACTTGATGCACATTTTTCCCTGTAGAGGAAAACTTTGTAAAAAAAAAATAAATAAATAAAAAGGATTTGCTACATGTCTTAAAACTATGTTTTGGCTACGATTCATCAGTCAAGTGGGGTCCTACGCTCTATTAGTCACCGTGTTTGTCGTACAATCGATGCAGTTTTCCCTGTAGAGGAAAGCTTTGTAAAAAAATTGATAAGGCTTCGCTCCACGTCTTAAAATTATGTTTTGGCTACGATCGTCAGTCAGCAGGTGTCCTCAACTTAAATATTTAGCGTGTGTGTCATCCGCTTCATGCACGTTTTTCCCTGTAGAGGAAAGTTTTGTTTAAAAAAAGGCTTCGCTACACTTCTTAAAATTATGTTCTGTCTACTATTTGTCAGTCAGCTGGTGTCCTATCCTCGATTAGTCAGTGTGTGTGTATCGAACACTTAATGCACAGTTTTCCCTGTAGAGGAAAGCTTTGGAAAAAAAAAGAGAAAAAAAAAAGGCTTCGCTACACATCTTAAAACTATGTTTTGGCTACGATTCATCAGTCAAGTGGTGTCCTACGCTCTATTAGTCACCGTGTGTGTTGTACACTCGATGCAGTTTTCCCTGTAGAGGAAAGCTTTGTAAAAAAAAAAAAAAAAAAGAGGCTTCGCTACACATCTCAAAATTATGTTTTGGCTACGATTCGTCAGTCAGCAGGTGTCCTCAACTTAAATATTCAGCGTGTGTGTCATCCACTTCATGCACATTTTTCTCTGTGGAGGAAAGCTTTGTTAAAAAAAGGCTTCGCTACACTTCTTAAAATTATGTTCTGTCTACTATTTGTCAGTCAGCTGGTGTCCGATCCTCTATTAGTCAGTGTGTGGGTCGAACACTTAATGCACATTTTTCCCTGTAGAGGAAAGTTTTGTTTAAAAAAATTAAAATTTAAAAAAGGCTTCACTGCAAGTCTTAAAACTATGTTTTTCTACTATGTTTTTCTACGATTCATCAGTTTAGTTGTGTCCTACGCTCTATCAGTCAGCATGTGTGTCGAACACTTAATGCAGTTTTCCCTGCAGAGGAAAGCTTTGTAAAAAAAATATAAAAAAGGCTTCGGTACACATTTTAAGATTCTGTTTTGGCTACGATTCGTCAGTCAGCAGGTGTCCTCAACTTAAATAGTCAGCGTGTGTGTCATCCACTTGATGCACATTTTTCCCTGTGGAGTAAAGCTTTGGTTAAAAAAAAAAAAGGCTTCTCTACACGTCTTAAAATGATGTTCTGTCTACTATTCGTAGGTCAGCTGGTGTCCTATCTATCCTCTATCAGCCAGTGTGTGTGTCGAATCCTTAATGCACATTTTTCCCTACAGAGGAAAGTTTTGTTAAAGAAAAAAAAAAAAAGGCTCCGCTACACGTCTTAAAATTATGTTTTGGCTACGATTCGTCAGTCAGCAGGTGTCCTCAACTTAAATAGTCAGTGTGTGTGTCATCCACTCCATGCACATTTTTCCCTGTGAAGGAAAGCTTTGTAAAACAAATTAAAATAAAATAAAATAAAAAGGCTTCGCTACACCTTTAAAATTGATGTTTTGGCTAATATTTATCAGTCAGCAGGTGTCCTCAACTTAAATAGTCAGCGTGTGTGACATCCGCTTCATGCACATATTTCCCTGTGGAGGAAAGCTTTGTTTAAAAAAAAAAAAGGCTTCACTGCACATCTTGAAATTATGTTCTGCCTATACTATTTGTCAGTCCGCTGGTGTTCTATCCTCTATTAGTCAGCGTGTGTGTGGTACACTTAATGCACATTTTTCCCTGAAGAGGAAAGTTTTGTTTAAAAAAAGGCTTCGCTACATGTCTTAAAATTATGTTCTGTCTACTGTTTGTCAGCCACCTGGTTTCCTATCCTCTATTAGTCAGCGTGTGTGTCGAACACTTAATGCACATTTTTCCCTGTAGAGGAAAGTTTTGTTTAAAAAAAAAAGAAAAAAGGCTTCGCTACACATCTTAAAATCATGTTTTCGCTATGTTTCATCAGTCAAGTGGTGTCCTATCCTCTATTAGTCAGCGTGTGTGTGGTACACTTAATGCACATTTTTCCCTGTAGAGGAAAGTTTGGTAAAAAAAAAAAAAAAAAAAAAAAAGGGCTTCGCTACACGTCTTAAAATTATGTTTTGCTATGATTTATCAGTCAAGTGGTGTACTATGCTCCATTGGTCAGCATGTGTGTTGTACATTTTCCCTGTACAGGAAAGCTTTGTTTTAAAAATAGGTTTCGCTACACGTATTAAAATTACGTCCTGTCTACTATTAGTCAGTCAGCAGGTGTCCTCAACTCAATTAGTCAGACAGTGTCATACACTTTAAGCATTTTTCCCTGTAGAGAAAAGCTTTGTTTTAAAAAAGGGCTTCACTACACGTCTTAAATGTATGTCCTGCCTACTATTAGTCAGTAAGCTAGTGTCCTACGCTCTATTAGCGCGTGTGTCCTGCACCTGCTGCACATTTATTTCTGTAGAGGAAAACTTTGTTTAAAAAAAAAAAAAGGCTTTGCTATATGTCTTAGAATTTCTTTCTGGCTACTATTCGTCGCACACTTGATGCACAGTTTTCTCTGCCGAGGGCAGCTTTGTACAAAAAAGAAAAAAGAAGGGCTTCGCTACACGTCTGAAGGTGACATTCTGCCGCCTCCTGTTTGCCAGTCAGCTGGTGTCCTCCGCTCTATTAATCAGCATGCGTGTCGTCCACTTGATGCACATTTTCCCTGTATAGGACAGTTTTTTGGGGGAAAGACTTTGCTACACATCTTAAAATTATGCGCTGCCTCATATTCGTTAGTCAGTTGATGTCCTCAACTCGATTAATTAAAGTGTCATCCACTTGACGCGCATTTTTCCCTGGAAAGGACAGCTTTGTTTAAAAAAAGAAAAAAAGGGAAAAAAAGAGGCTTTGCTACACATCTTAAAATTATGTTCTGCCTAATATACGTCAGTCAGCTTGTGTCCTCAACTCTATTAATCAGCATTTGTGTCGTCTACTTGGTGCAAATTCTTCCCTGCAGAGGATAGCTTTGTGAAAAAAGAGAGGCTTCACTACACGCCTTGAAATGGCGTTCAACTTACTATTCGTAGGTAAGCTGGTGTGCTCTGCTCAAACTATCAGTGTGTGTTGTCCACTTGATGCGCATGTTTCCTTGGAGCGGACAGCTTTTAACATTTTTTAAAAGGCTTCGCTACGCGTCTAAAATTATGTTCTGTGTACTATTCGTCCGTCAGCTGGTGTCCTCCGCTCTATTAATCAGCATGTGTGTCGTCCACTTGATGCACATTTTCCCTGTATAGGACAGTTGTTGGGGGGAGGGGGAGGCTTTGCTACACATCTTAAAATGATGTTCTGCCTAATATTCGTCAGTCAGCTTGTGTCCACAACTCTATTAATCAGCATGTGTGTCATCTACTTGGTGCAAATTTTCCCCTGTAGAGGATAGCGTTGTGAGAAAAAAAAGAGAGGCTTCGCTACACGCCTTGAAATTATGTTTTGGCTACGATTCATCAGTCAAGTCAGCGTCTCTGTCGTACACTTGATGCACATGCACAAATTCCCCAGGAGAGGAAAGATTTGTAAAAAAAAAAAAAAAAAAAAAAGAGGCTTCGCTACACGTCTTAAAATTATGTTTTGGCTACGATTCGTCAGTCATCAGGTCTCCTCAACTTAAATAGTCAGCGTGCGTGTCATCCACTTGATGTACATTTTACCCTGCGGGGGATAGCTTTGTGAAAAAAAGAGGCTTCGCTACACGCCTTGAAATGCCGTTCAACGTACTATTTCGTAGGTAAGCTGGTGTGCTCTGCTCTACTAATCAATGTGCATTCTCCACTTGATGCGCATTTTTCCCTGGAGCGGACAGCTTTATAATTTTTTTTTTTTAAAAGGCTTCGCTACCCGTCTAAAATTACATTCTGCCTACTATTCGTCAGTCAGCTGGTGTCCTCCGCTCTATTAATCAGCATGTGTGTCGCCCACTTGATGCACATTTTCCCTGTATAGGACAGTTGTTGGGGGCAGGTGAAGGCTTTGCTACACATCTTAAAATGATGTTCTGCCTAATATTCGTCAGTCAGCTTGTGTCCTCAACTCTATTAATCAGCATGTGTGTCATCTACTTGGTGCAAATGTTCCCCTGTAGAGGATAGCTTTGTGAAAAAAAGAGAGGCTTCGCTTCACGCCTTGAAATTATGTTTTGGCTACGATTCATCAGTCAAGTCAGCGTGTCTGTCGCACACTTGATGCACAGTTTCCTCTGTAGAGGAAAGCTTTGTTTAAAAAAAAAAAAGAATACTAAAAAAATGAAAAAAGAGGCTTCGCTACACGTCTTAAAATTTTGTTTTGGCTACCATTTGTTAGTCATCAGGTCTCCTCAACTTAAATAGTCAGCGTGCGTGTCATCCACTTGATGCACATTTTACCCTGCGGGGGATAGCTTTGTGAAAAAAGAGAGGCTTCGCTGCACACCTTGAAATGGCGTTTTACCTACTACTTGTAGGTAAGCTGGTGTGCTCTGCTCAACTAATCAGTGTGTGTTCTACTCTTGATGCACATTTTCCCCTGGAGCGTACAGCTTTGTAAAAAATAAAAAAGGCTTCGCTACGCGTCTAAAATGACATTCTGCCTACTATTCATCAGTCAGCTGGTGTCCTCTGCTCTATTAATCAGCATGTGTGTCGTCCACTTGACACACACGTTTCCTTCTATAGGACAGCTTTGTAGAATTTTTTTTTTAAAGGGGCTTCGCTACACGTCCTAAAATTACATTCTGCCTGCTATTAACACATGAGAGGTGTAATTTTGGGCGTTTTTTTTTCTCTTTGCTTCAGCAAATATGCTAACCTATATAGTCACAGTCTACTAGTGTCCTTGTGAGCGCCATACAGCTACTAGATGGCGCTGGTACTCTCCGCAGTTGATAAATAGACACGTCCACCAAAAAAGGCAGTAGATGGTGCTAGTAGTATTTATTGTCCCGTCGTCCTAGATATTGTACAGCCAATAATGGCGCTCTCTTTCTCAGCATGGTGATGAATTGTAGTAATATTGTAGTTATATTGCTATCATAGATCAATTCATGTCATGTACTGTTGGCTCTCTCCAAAAGGCGACTCTAACATATGTTTTGTTTTGTTGTGGTTTGGCCTTAAGACAATACCTCTGAATTGATTTAATGGTTTCCAGTCCTGATTTATTCACCTCTTTTTTTGTGTGTATATTTGTATTTTTCTGTCTGATGTTGATGACACAGTAAAGCCTTTTTTTTTCTTTTTTTAATAATAAACAAAAAAAATGTGGAGCACAGTGTTTGTTTGATTTTAACTGTTTGGACTTGCATAAATGTTTTTTTATTTATTTTTTTCGTTATTAAGTGACGTCTGCCTCCTATGCCGTCACCATAGCAACCCGTTTCTCCGAGGCAGTGGGCGGAGCTTCTTCTCAGACGTCATTAAGCTAGCGGATTTTTAATAAATCGGAAACTGTTGCCCAAAAAACTGCATCGGAGCGCACAAATTGGGAAGAATTGTGTCTCAATGCGCCGCCGTGGACACGTCCGACCGAATTTTAAACAACTTTAGCGGTCTAGCGGGAGTGTACCGGGAGCCGGTGGACCGCCAAAGTCTGGAAGCTAATCGTTGCTAACAGGTAGCCTACCTGCGTTCGGTACTTGACATGTTTAGCTAGCTAGAGGCTAGCTCGAAAACTCACCCGAAGTTGTCACTTTTACTTTGTTTGTGGGAAAAGTTCCACTTAAGGTTACACTTTTAAACAGCATAATGAACGATGTGTAAATATTTTAAAAAACGTACATTCACGATTTTGTACAGTACTGAACACTATTACTATCTTTATGAATATGTTTTTTTATTAACGTAAAATGGCCGAAACTTTTATTTACGTAAAATGTCCGAAAATGCTGCACATAAATATTTTACATAATTTGACAAAATGTTGTTTAGGCATTTTTTTTTCTCGGCAAATGCAAACGGCGGGGGAAGGTTTGACTTTGTGACGTCACAGCTCCGTTAGTTATGAATGGTATAACGTTTAAATGACAACATTAGCAAACTAAATATCAGCGTTACTTTGGATTTCAATTCAAATGACATTTATTGTGGTGTCTAAATGTACAAATCCAAAATGTATTTACTCACAACGGATTAGGCGCATCAACAATAATGCATATTTTCAGTGCATTAATAGAAGTGTCATTGATGATAAGAAGCAGCATGCTTGTGTGTGTGTGCGACAGGTGTGCAGAATCAAACGTGGCGGCGCCATGGAGAAGCTCAGAGAAGAGTTTGAGCAGATTGTCGGCGAGCTGGAGTGGCAGGATGTCGCCGACACCCTCCAGGAGTTGTGCTCCAACATCCTGTGCGACACCGCCAACCCGCCTCATCCTCTCCCTCCTCATCCTCTTCCCAACCACCACATACCGCCGCCACCTCCGTCGGCCGCTTATTCCGGGATGGCGTTCGACGCCCACGGCGACATCAGAGGCTTCGCCGGGCGCTTCCCGCTGCGTCCGCCTTACCTCCCCCACAGCCAAATAGTGTCCATTTCCAGCATGGGCTACGGGCCGCAGTTCAATCCGTACCTCATGCACCCTTTCCACCTCGGCCGCCAGGCGGGGGCTCCTTTCCGTCAGCAGGTGAGTGGATGACGAGGAGTTATCCCGTCATGCAACAGTGCTGGAAGGTTTTGCTGAGTACAGTTTTAATGTTGACAGCAGGCGATGGATTTTTATCACCTGCAGTGGAAAGTTGTCATGACTCCACAAAAGGATGCGGTGACATCCAAAGTACAGTACTTCAGTCTTTGTGTGGTCGGGTGTCCAAAAATAGCTTGAAGCAGTACAATCTGCTTTGTGGCGGCGCACTTGTATGCATTGAATGCTGCTTTATGACATGTGCACAGTGAAACCTTTCAGGCAGAACAAGTTGTTTTTTCATAGGTAATAATGTCAAAAGAAAGTATGTTCCAGTGTCAAACCATGGCCATCATAGAGCCTTTTATGTACTGAACAGGTAACGTGTGTAAAAAAAAATAAAAAAATAAAAAATTGGGTCATTTTTGCGCTTACTTGGTGCATGCATATGTCATTAGGACCTATTTTGAAAAATGTTTTATTATAATTTATATTAGGACAGCAACGATTATTCAGTTAAACTGATTAAAAAAAGTTTTGATTTAAATTCTGTCGTTTCAAATAATTGTTTAATGACTAACTAATAAAAATGTCTAAAATCCGTATCACATAAAAGAAGGTTAAACAAGTTGAATAGAAGGGGAAAGATGGTAAAATGTAAATGGTAGGTAATATAATTGAAATATAGGTAAAAGGTGAAACAACATGTAAAAGGTAAATAAAAGATAAGACAAGTTAAACAGAAGATGAATAAAAGGTCAAAGAAGGAATATAAAGGGCAAAATAAATTAAATGAAAAATACATTGAAGGCAAATAAAAGGTAAAATAAGTTAAATAGAAGATAGATAAAATGTAAGAGATAAAACAAGGTTAAATAAGGTAAATAGAAAGGTAAAAGATGCAATATAAAAGGTAAATTAAGTTAAATAGGTAAAATAGGGTAAAATAAGTTAAAGGTAAATAAAAAGGTAAAATAGGTTAAATAGAAGGTAAGTAAAAGGTAAAATAAGGTCAACAGAAGATAATGGTAAGTAAAAGGTAAAATAAGGTCAACAGAAGATAAATAAAAGGTAAAAGAAGGAATATAAAGGGTAAAATAAATTGAATAAAAGATCAATTGAAGGTAAAATAAGTTAAATAGAAGATAAATAAAATGTAAAAGATAAAACGCGGTCAAAGAAAGTAAATTGAAAGGTAAAAGATGGAATATAAAAGGTAAACAAAGTTAAATAGAAAGTAAAATAAGTTAAAGGTAAAATAGGTTAAATAGAAGCTAAGTAAAAGGTAAAATAAGGTAAACAAAAGGTAAACCAAGTTAAATAGAAGATAAATAAAAGGTCAAAGAAGGAATATAAAGGGCACAATAAATTGAAGGCAAATAAAAGGTAAAATAAGTTAAATAGAAGATAAATAAAATGTAAAAGATAAAACAAGGTCAAATGAGGTAAATAGAAAGATACAAGATGGAATATAAAAGGTAAACTAAGTTAAATAGGTAAAATAGGGTAAAATAAGTTAAAGGTACAATAGGTTAAATAGAAGGTAAGTAAAAGGTAAAATAAGGTGAATAAAAGATAAGACAAGTTAAATAGAAGATGAATGAAATGTAAAAGAAGGACTATAAAGGGTAAAATAAATTAAATAAAAGATAAATTGAAGGTAAATAAAAGGTAAAATAAGTTAAATAGAAAATAAATAAAATATAAAACACGGTCAAAGAAAGTAAATAGAAAGGTAAAAGATGTAATATAAAAGGTAAAATAAAAGGTAAACAAAGTTAAATAGAAGGTAAAATAGGGTAAAATGAGTTAAAGGTAAAATAGGTTAAATAGAAGGTAAGTAAAAGGTAAAATATGGTAAATAAAAGGTAAAACAAGTTAAATAGAAGATAAATAATAGGTCAAAGAAGGAATATAAAGGGCAAAATAAATTAAATGAAAGATAAATTGAAGGTAAATAAAAACTAAAATAAGTTAAATAGAAGATAAATAAAATGGAAAAGATTAAACAAGGTCAAATAAGGTAAATAGAAAGGTAAAAGATGGAATATAAAAGGTAAACTAAGTTAAATAGAAGGTAAAATAAGTTAAAGGTAAATAAAAAGATGAAATAGGTTAAATAGAATAAAAATAAAAATCTAAAAGAAGGTAAATAGAAGTAAAAAAAAAAAAAAAGAAATATAGATGTTAAAAAAGGTATAAGACAGTGAATTGAAGGTTATGGAAGGTACAGAAATCTTTGTTTCAGCAATTTTCCCCAAAATACGCATTTCACCTATAAAGTGTGTTTTATCCAATTACTCGATGAATCAAACAAACAGATAGATTACTGGATGACTAAAATCATCTGAAGCTGCAGCCCTAATTTATACACCAAATGAAACATTAAAAGAATCCCTATGAATCGAGAATTGATTCTTAATCGAATCGTCACCCCAAAAATGGAAATCCAATTGATTTGTGAGTTGTAAGATTGACATTTCTATAGGAATTTTACTATTTAGCATGAGTGTGACAATTTAGTATAAACCGACTTGTGCCTATCTCTTGGGTTTGGTGAGTGTGGTCGGGTTGAAAACAGGCGGTTGTGGAATTAGTCATATTGTACTGAGCAGCCAGGACGACAGACATCTTTCATCACTTTCATGGTCCACATCACAATGTTCCCTCTTTGAGGGGTGGGGGGGAAGCCAAAGACAAAGAGCTGGTGGTTTTGTCATGTGTTTTGTGCAGGTTCCACTGTCTTTGTTGTTGCTGGCGTGGTAACGTGTGCCATTGTGTTCTCTTCACAGTACGTGCCGTGTCAGATGCCCCCGCAGGTCATCCACAGTCAGCCCGCTTACTCTTTCCCGCCCGCTCCTCCACAGGCGGTAAGACTCTTTGCTGCCGCAGGTTCAAAATCATAAACAAAAGCCAACATGTGGTATTGGTTTATTTACAAGGTGCACATAATTACAATTTTAATTACATTTCAACATGTCCGATAGGGAGTAGGAAGAGGCAAGAGTTTATTTGATCCAACACATTTCCGTTTCATAGCAATTGCTAAAACATTTGTTCACTTCCTGTACTCAATGTGTGACACAAAGTTCACTAATTAGTTAATAATAAGGTGTGTTTAATATAATTTACTTAATATGTGATCAATTATTTCTCAATTTTAATGAGGGTTCAAGATGTTTATCATGACTTTTCTTCCTTGCACTTTGTGAACACTGCGTTTGAACCGTTTCTTAAACTGGATCATATTAGTTTACCTAATCCAGGGGTGTCCAAACTTTTTCCACACTGAGGGCCACACACTGAAAAATCAAAGCAAGCGGGGGCCATTTTGATATTTATTTTAATTTTAAAAACAAATACAATATATTAGAGATGTCCGATAATGGCTTTTTTGCCGATATCCGATATTCCAATATTGTCCAACTCTTAATTACCGATACCGATATAATAAATAAATGATAAATGGGTTGTACTTGTATAGCGCTTTTCTACCTTCAAGGTACTCAAAGCGCTTTGACACTACTTCCACATTTACCCATTCACACACACATTCACACACTGATGGAGGGAGCTGCCATGCAAGGCGCTAACCAGCACCCATCAGGAGCAAGGGTGAAGTGTCTTGCTCAGGACACAACGGACATGACGAGGTTGGTACTAGGTGGGGATTGAACCAGGGACCCTCGGGTCGCGCACGGCCACTCTTCCACTGCGCCACGCCGTCCCTATATCAACCGATACCGATATATACAGTCATGGAATTAACACATTCTTATGCCTAATTTTGTTGTGATGCCCCGCTGTATGCATTAAACAATGTAACAAGGTTTTCCAAAATAAATCCACTCAAGTTATGGAAAAAAATGCCAACATGGCACTGCCATATTTATTATTGAAGTCACAAAGTGTATTATTATTTTTAACATGCCTCAAAACAGCAGCTTGGAATTTGGGACATGCTCTCCCTGAGAGAGCATGGGGAGAGGGGTAGCAGGGGGTGTGTATTGTAGTGTCCCGGAAGAGATAGTGCTGCAAGGGGTTCTGGGTATTTGTACTGTTGTGTTTATGTTGTGTTACGGTGCGGATGTTCTCCCGAAATGTGTTTGTCATTCTTGTTTGGTGTGGGTTCACAGTGTGGCGCATATTTGTAACAGTGTTAAAGTTGTTTATACGGCCACCCTCAGTGGGACCTGTATGGCTGTTGATCAAGTATGCCTTGCATTCACTTGGGTGTGTGAAAAGCTGTAGATATTTTGTGAACGACTGAGCATTTCATGGAAGCTGCTTTTATACCCAATCATGGCACCCACCTGTTCCCAATTAGCCTGTTCACCTGTGGGATGTTCCAAATAAGTGTTTGATGAGCATTACTCAACTTTCTCAGTCTTTTTTGCCACTTATGCCAGCTTTTTTGAAGCATGTTGCAGCCATCAAATTCCAAATGAGCTAATATTTACAAAAAATAACAAAGTTGTCCAGTTTCAACTTTAAATATCTTGTCTTTGCAGTCTATTCAATTGAATATAAGTTGAAAAGGATTTGCAAATCATTGTATTCTGTTTTTATTTACCATTTACACAACGTGCCAACTTCACTGGTTTTGCTTTTGGGTTTTGTACTTATATCCCAATATTTCTGCACAATTACTCAGATATGGTAACACTAGCGAGCAGTAAAGAATATGGAGTGATTTTTTGGTGCAGGACATATATTGCTTTATTCATTATGAAAGTATTTCTTGCCATCTTATGTTCAATATTTTTACGAGATATCCATGTTTTAATCAGCTATTATTACACCTAGAAATTCGATTTTTTTTTTTTTTACATTGTCAATGTCTACTTTGTCTATTTTATTTGACTATTTCCTGACCTTACCAAATAGCATTATTTTAGTATTACTTAGACTTACTTAGTTTTACTGCGAATAGTACTAAAGTTGCCAAACGTCCATAGAAAAACGGAATCGTCCCGTATTTAGACACAAAAGCTTCTGGTAATTGGACTACAAATATGAGTTCTTACCATTTTTCTGTAAAAAACAAATAAGCAAATTGAGAATTTTCCTGTCACGTTTAGGAGTTACGTGCCAAATTATTAGTATTGCTAGCTCATTTTATTTAGAAGCGAATCTTGTTGTTGTTGATATAATGACGTATTGTTCGCAAAACACTAATTGTGTATCTTAAGTTGTTAAACATAAACATAGTATATCCAGCTCTATAAAAGTGACACTACATTTTATAACTAGGGATGTCCGATAATGGCTTTTTGCCGATATCCGATATTGTCCAACTCTTTAATTACCGATACCGATATCAACCGATACCGATATATACAGTCGTGGAATTAACACATTATTATGCCTAATTTGGACAACCAGGTATGGTGAAGATAAAAGGTCCTTTTTAAAATAATAATAAAATAAAATAAGATGAATAAATTAAAAACATTTTCTTGAATAAAAAAGAAAGTAAAACAATATAAAAACAGTTACCTAGAAACTAGTAATGAATGAAAATGAGTAAAATTAACTGTTAAAGGTTAGTACTATTAGTGGACCAGCAGCACGCACAATCATGTGTGCTTACGGACTGTATCCCTTGCAGACTGTATTGATATATATTGATATATAATGTAGGAACCAGAATATTAATAATAGAAAGAAACAACCCTTTTGTGTGAATGAGTGTAAATGGGGGAGGGAGGTTTTTTGGGTCGTTGCACTAATGGTAAGTGTATCTTGTGTTTTTTATGTTGATTTAATAAAAAAATTAAAAAAAGACGATAGCAATAATAAAAAAAACGATACAGATAATTTCCGATCTTACATTTTAAAGCAGTGGTTCTCAAATGGGGGTACACGTACCCCTGGGGGTACTTGAAGGTATGCCAAGGGGTACGTGACATTTTTTTTAAATGTCTGTCAAAAAGAACTGTGAAAAGAAATGCAACAATGCAATATTCAGTGTTGACAGCTAGATTTTTTGTGGACATGTTCCATAAATATTGATGTAAAAGATTTCTTTTTTTGTGAAGAAATGTTTAGTATTAAGATGGATCTCTATTACAATCCCCAAAGAGGGCACTTTAAGTTGATGATTACTTGTATGTGTAGAAATCTTTATTTATAATTGAATCACTTGTTTATTTTTCAACAAGTTTTTAGTTATTTTTATATCTTTGTTTCCAAATAGTTCAAGAAAGACCACAACAAATGAGCAATATTTTGCACTGTTATACAATTTAATAAATCAGAAACTGATGACATAGTGCTGTATTTTACTTCTTTATCTCTTTTTTTCAACCAAAAAATTCTTTGCTCTGATTAGGGGGTACTTGAATTAAAACAATGTTCACAGGGGGTACATCACTGAAAAAAGGTTGAGAACTACTGTTTTAAAGCATTTATCGGCCGATAATATCGGCAGGCCGATATTATCGGACACCTCTATTTATAACTCTTTAAAAAAGGGACACTACTGTTCATGAATTCATGCCATTTTGAAATAAGGCCATAACATAACAAAATGTGGAAAAAGTGAAGCGCTGTGAATACTTTCTAAGAGGCAGCAATTCCAAACTCCAAAAGAAAGACAAGACTTTTAAGAAAAGCATGATTTGATATGTCGTACTTAAAATGATTACTTCATTATTAATGTAGCTGAGATAGGCTCCAGCAACCCCAAAAGGGACAAGCGGTAGAAAATGGATGGATGGATACATGAAGCCATGAAGATTAAAAGGGTGCACACTGCCATCATGTGGACAGAGGACATTAACGCAGCCTCGTATGTGTTTGTGTGTCCAGAAAAAAAATCTGCCCGTGGTTCCACTGCCTGAAGGCGCCACCTTGCGTGCTGTTGGCATGCTGTGAGTAACACACACACACACACACAACTTTATTAAAACACACACTTTGTCGTAAACGTGCGTTTGTGTGTGTGTAGGAATGGAGAGGTGTTGTACGCAGCGGTGGAGGCTTCTCAGGGTGCCGCTGCTGCTGCTGCTCCTCCGCCGCCATCCACGTCCACCCCCTCTCCCAGGTCAGCAACTTCACGATGTTCAAAAGTGCACGACTTTGCCCTGACGCTGTTTCTGTTGTGGTTCCACGCAGCGGGAAGGCGAGCCTCCCCTGTTTCAGCCGTAAGAGGAAGTGCAAGCAGCGGCACCGGCGAGCTTGCAACAAAAAGCCTCCGAGCGCCTTCATGTGTTTCTTGAGGGAGAAGCGCCCGGCGCTGAAGGCCCAGATTGAGCAGAAGGACGCCGTGGGCGTCAACAAGCTGCTGGGACAGCTGGTAAGGGAATGGTAGTTTACTCAACTCCAGAGAGTGCCTAACGTTGTGTTTGCTCAGTGGGCGTCATTGACCAAGGAGCAGAAGGCCAAATACTACGAGCAGGCCTATGCGGAAAAGAAGCTCCTGGAGCAGATGTCCTCCGACGGCTCCAGCAGCAATGATGAAGTGCGTCGTCTACGCCTCAACACTTGCAGAAAGGTGACCACCGTGACACGGCATCTAACCTGCGTGGTGTCTGTGTGCAGGGCGCCAACAAGAGGGGGCGGAACACCAACACAGCCTCCGCTAGCCGCGCAGGTAGAACCCCGTGTCATGCTTGCCAAGCCTCCCGATTTTCCCGGGAGAGTCCCGAATTTCAGTGCCCCTCCCGGGGCAACCATTCTCATGAATTTCTCCCGATTTCCACCCGGACAACAATATTGGGGGCGTGCCTTTAGCGTCCTCTCTCAGCTGAAACCTTCACCCTTTATCGTGAACGCACACGAGTCGCCGCCTGAGACTCTGGCGTGATGGTTCTCAGTCCGCCGTCCGACCATCGCGATGCTCGCCCCCCCCTCCCCCGCGTCATGTGAGTCCCGTAAAGGCTGCAGGCATGATAAAAGCCCATTCCCGCCACCGGGGCAGCACGGGAGAGTGTCGGGAAGGAGGACGGAGTGCTGGAGAACTGCCGGGGTGTGGTGGAGGGGGTGGGGGGTGGGTGATGTGTGATGTGCAGGATCAGAACAGACCACACGCCGCATGGCAAACATGACTTATTGATAGGGATGTCCGATAATGGCTTTTTGCCGATATCCGATATTCCGATATTGTCCAACTCTTTAATTACCGATACCAATATCAACCAATATATGCAGTCGTGGAATTAACACATTATTATGCCTAATTTGGACAACCAGGTAAGGTACTTTTTTAAAAAATTCATAAAATAAGATAAATAAATTAAAAACATTTTCTTGAATAAAAAAAGTAAAACAATATAAAAACAGTTACATAGAAACGAGTAATTAATGAAAATGAGTCAAATTAACTTAAATGTTAGTACTATTAGTGGACCAACAGCACGCACAATCATGTGTGCTTACGGACTGTATCCCTTGCAGACTGTATTGATATATATTGATATATAATGTAGGAACCAGAATATTAATAACAGAAAGAAACAACCCTTTTGTGTGAATGAGTGTAAATGGGGGAGGGAGGTTATTTGGGTTGGTGCACTAATTGTAAGTGTACCTTGTGTTTTTTATGTTGATTTAATAAAATAAAAAAAAACACACAAAAAACGATACCGATAATAAAAAAAACGATACCGATAATTTCCGATATTACATTTTAACGCATTTATCGGCCGATCATATCGGCCTGCCGATATTATCGGACATCTCTACTTATTGATGATGTGGATGGATGGACGCGAAGGTGAGGACGTCCCCGCCTCCTTCTCTCCTTTGTGATGCTGCTGTA
Organism: Nerophis lumbriciformis; assembly: GCF_033978685.3. Taxonomy (NCBI): domain Eukaryota; kingdom Metazoa; phylum Chordata; class Actinopteri; order Syngnathiformes; family Syngnathidae; genus Nerophis; species Nerophis lumbriciformis. The sequence continues at coordinate 43,182,516 of NC_084558.2, read as the reverse complement.
GCACTGCAGCTGATGACGAGGGGCGCTGTGAAATACAGCTATATATGTATATAGCTGTAATTCACTGAACTTCAAGTATTTCTTTTATTTATATATATATATATATATAATAAAAGAAAAATATATGTGTGTGTACTGTATATATATATATATATAGATATATATATATACACACATATATATATATATATATATACACACACATATATATATATATACGTATATATATATATATATATATATATATATATATATATATATATACACACACATATATAGCTGTAATTCACTGAAATTCAAGTGTTTATTTTATTTATATATATACCGTATAATAGTATAGTATAAGTCCCTCCGGAGTATAAGTCGCACCGACCGAAAATGCATAATAAAGAAGGGAAAAAACATATATAAGTCGCACTGGAGTATAAGTTGCATTTTTTGGGGAAATGTATTTGATAAAAGCCAACACCAAGAATAGACATTTGAAAGGCAATTCAAAATAAATAAAAAATAGTGAACAACAGGCTGAATAAGTGTGCGTTATATGAGGCATAAATAACCAACTGAGAACGTGCCTGGTATGTTAACGTAACATATTATGGTAAGAGTCATTCAAATAACTATAACATGTAGAACATGCTATACGTTTACCAAACAATCTGTCACTCCTAATCGCTAAATCCCATGAAATCTTATACGTCTAGTCTCTTACGTGAATGAGCTAAATAATATTATTTGATATTTTACGGTAATGTGTTAATAATTTCACACATAAATCGCTCCTGAGTATAAGTCGCACCCCCGGCCAAACTATGAAAAAAACTGCGACTTATAGTCCGAAAAATACGGTATATATATATATATATATATATATATATATATATAAGAAATACTTGAATTTCAAGTGAATTACAGCTATATATATATATATATATATATATATATATACATATATATATACCCCCCGCTAATCCCCCTCACCAACCCCCCAATCTCCCAAATTCTGAGGTCTCAAGGTTGGCAAATATGCCCGGTGTTGATTTGTGTCTTCTATTACACACGCCTCTTGTTTTGGGCAGTGGACTGACGTTTGCTCCACAGCAGGTCGCCAAGAGGCCTGGGACACCCAGGATGGCCACTCCTCCACCGATTCCTGCACCTCTTCCTCCTCCTCAATCTCCTCGTGGCTGGAGAACGTCATCACCGCCGAGGCGCACGACTCCCCGGCCGCCAAGGGCCCCGACTCAGGTGAGGAGTCCGACATTGAAGGAATGGACGCCAAGCTGCTGCACTTGCTCGGCTGCTGCTAGCCCCGCCCACAGCCTGCAAAACACATTCACAGTGTTTCTATTTATAAGTGTAAATAATGTATAGTTAATGATAAAAATTATTTTAATATACACACCTTTTCGTTACAATTCAATGATTTCATTGTTGTGATGCTGAGGGCATAACTTGGCACTGCTACTGTAGTCCTGGAAACATTTAATGCATCCATAAACTGAGACTACCCAGTGGTACTTCAACCTCCGAGTATCTTAACATACGAGCTGAGTCTCGGCTTTTTTATGACTGACTTGCAAACAAGGTTTAAGTTACGAGCCTCCACGCCGCTAGGGGGCGTACTAAAAGTCAAATGAATGCCGGAAGAGCCGCCTCAAAACATCGGTTCTCCTCGCGAGAATGAGTTAAGAGCTACAGTTTGACATTAGTGCTGCACCAAACAATTATTTCTAATATTGGTTAATCTATTGATTATTTTTTTCAGTAAATCCGTAAATTTGATTTATTTTTGTATGAACCATACTAATGAACAGTGTTGGGTTAGTTACTGAAAACTAGTAACTAGTTACTAGTTACTTTATTTCAAAAGTAACTCAGTTACTTACACCAAAAAGTAATGCGTTACTGTGAAAAGTAACCATTTAGTTACTTCTTTTTTTTTTTTTTTTTTTTTTCAAGGCTCCCATTATTGCCCTTTTAGCCTTCATTTCAGTACTGTTATTGCACAGGAGAATAATACAATCTGTTGATCAACTTGACATGCATTTGCATCACTGAACTCTGCTAAGCAATGTAGTCTACATACAACACACAAAGACAAAGATATGTTTCAAAGGGCCATTTTATTTCGGGCCAGAACACATTGACAAAACTATTTTAAATAGCTGCAACATAACATACATAAGTAACAAACCGCATAATAACAACATGTCACAACATGTCACAACATTGCTGTAAACCTGGCTTCACCCAAGGAAGGCACACATGACATGATTATATGTCATATCACTATATACAGCACACATACTGCTATACACACGCCTAACCAGGCGTTTTTTTCTCTCAAGGAATTGTGAAATAAAATCATGTCTTCGGGAGATCAACACTGTAGTGAAGCCCAGAACACTCTACGCATTTCCCCAGTTTTAGTTTAGAGATAAGGAAAGATTGGCCTGGCCCACTAGCATCCCTCTTTATGTTTGTGAACTTTATAGTCTATACATTTAGAGTGATGTGATAATCAAACACTCTAGAAGTCTAGAATGAAAGAGTATATAAGAGAATTGACAGAGTGTGTACCTTCAGTGCTGAATGATGAGCAGAGGCAGAGTTTTGAGTGTTTTCTTTAGCTTGCTTTCCATGTTTATGTACTCACTGTCCACTGTTTCCAGCTGCCTGAAATCGGGTGACTCCACTGTAGAAATAGCCTGCATGTCTTCTAGCACATACGCTACAATGGCTCTATCAATGTTATCCTGGCTAGCAGTCCCTCCGTTAAAATCCTTAAGTGGAGCTGAAGTGGCATCGGAGTCTGTGTCTCTCTTTACTAGCTTCGTCGACGCATGTTGCTTTTGTAGCTGTTTCAGCAGATTTTAATTGCTGTTTTGGGCAGTACATAGGATCTTTGATCCAAGACACAACTTACATTTAACTAAAATGTTCTTTTCTTTGTGCTCGACAAAAGAAAAGTAGTGAGAATATCTCCATGTTAAGAAACTCGACTTCTGCTCCGCCATGATTTCTTGTTGGTAAACACAAACACGCCCCCCACCCCCACACACACACTCACACACAGCACGCCTCTCTTTTCTCCGGCTTGTGAGAATGGAAGAATCAGAAGGACGACACTGCAACTCGCCAATAAAACACACTCTTCTCACATTCTAGCCGATACTACATAAAAAAATAACGTAAAATAACGCAGTAACGCATCATGTAGTAACGGTAACTGAGTTACTGAATATAAAAAATAACACGTTAGACTACTAGTTACCGCCGAAAATAACGGCGTTACATTGCTAATGGCATCCCCAAAAATACATGAACAATTTTCTTACATGTAGAAACTTGTAATGCATGTTGTTTGGTCAGGGATACAAAAAAAATTACCTGAAAGAGCCGTTTTATTCCTTCGCCAACTTTTAGAATCACCTTTGATGCCTTTTTCAGTGCTCAGTTCTTTCGAATTTGACGTTTCCAGAGCACTTCGAAAGGCTTATTTTCTACGGTGGTATCTAAGGGTGTTCTGATCCCAATACCGAGCATACATAAGTGAGCTCAGCTGATACATCACATGCATTACCTGTAATTTGTATTCATAGTGAGAGATGTTGACTATATGATCTGTCGGAGAAACCATAAAATCACATCACTATTTGGGAAGTGAGTTTATAGTGGTACTGATATCAATCAATCAATCAATCAATCAAAGTTGACTTAATCACAAATGCTTCTACTGAGGTAGCATCTCTAAATGTACTAGAGCTGCATTCCAGAGTACTGGAGTCCGAATAGAAAACGCTTTATAGCCCGTAGACTTTTTTGGGGCTCTGGGAATCACTAATGGGCCAGAGTTCTTAGAACACAGATTTCTGGCCGGGACATATGGTACTATACACAATCAGCAAGATAGGATGGAGCTAGACCGTTTAGTATTATATACGTAAGTACTAAAACCTTAAAGTTGCATCTTAAGTGCACAGGAAGCCAGTGCAGGCGAGGCAGTATAGGTATATATATATATATATATATATATATATATATATATATATATATATATAGGTTAAAAGTATATGCAGTATAGGTGTAATATGATCAAACTTTCTTGTTCTTGTCAAAAGTCTAGCAGCCTCATTTTGTACCAACTAATATTTTAATGCTAGACATAGGGAGACCCGAAAATACTACATCACAGTAATCGAGACGAGACGTAACAAATGCATTATCTCAGTGTCGGTGGTGGACAAAATGGGACGAACGTTAGCGATATTACGGCGATGAAAGAAGGCTGTTTTAGTAACGTGATCACGACTGTGTCCCCCTATGTTTACATCACCGAGTGGTCTGCTGCTTCCTCACTTCCCTGCTCCCTGTAAGTTTATTGTAGCTCATAAATCATGCATCTCACCTGGACAGAAGATGTCTGAGTTGGTAATCCAACAAGTTGGTACACTTGGACAGCCATTTAGGACCTGAAACTTACGAGGACACGAAAAGACGCTAGACACTTTTCTTCGTGAGGATTATGAGACATTCTTCATCTCAACGGGAATATATGAACATCATAGCAGTCGGCATACTAATGATAGCAGACCTTGTACAGTAAGTGATGTTTTATTATGTTTGTTGGCTGTCATGAAGTCCGCAGTGAAGTAGTTTTTGAAATTAATGCGCCGCACATGCTTAAAATGATCAAAATATGTAAGTATTAAATGTTATTGTTAATGTGCCCATTACTACATGACATATATACTTAGATCATGTTTATAAAATCTCAAGGGAGACATTTGGTTTTTTTTTAAGGGCTTTATAGGTGGAATTGCGTGGCTCCATTGTAAGCAAACTTTTGATTGCATTTATTTAATATTTATAATGCAATATCCAACTCAGTTCCACTTTACCACTGCCATCTAGTGCACGGGAGTCCAACTTGTTTTCCCAGGGAGGCTTGGCATGTCTATGAAAAGATGACACTCCTGTATCGTAGTTATCCTGTAGTTTGTCATTTAAAGGATGTTTTTTCTAAATGGTCAATCTTTAATCTTTAAGCCAGTGAAATAAACTCTAAGACCTCATTTTGAGGCTGCTTCATCTGTTTGTCATCGTCATTCAGGACTAAAAAGTGCGACTGGGAAGGCTGGGAAAGTCCTGCTTTCATTTCCTGTTCTGTCTGGCTCATTGAAAACAGACTGAAACAAAGTGCTGTCGTTTCACAATTGTAGTATTTTGTTCTCATTTTTGATTCTTGCATTTTATGTTTATGGTTGGTCGTTGGTTTCCTTTCAGTCTAAAGGAATGTTACTGGAATGAAGATTTGATTCTATAGTTTGTATTGTAAATAAGGTACAGGCTGAATCAGCAGTACAATAATGAATGTATTGCTATTCTAAATCTATATTTTTATTGAGTCAAAGACTTTACAAAAACAATAAAACAAAACATTTATGTATACAAAAAGTATTTTCTTGTCATTTTTATTGAAATAAATTGGCATCATATGTGACGTCTTCATGATTTTGAAATTACACACGAATGCCTAGTCTTGATGACTTTTTTTACGCACAAACATTGTTTTTGGTCCATAAAGTTCTTAAATACTTACATGTTTGGAATGTGAAAAATGTTTGCGTTATGGATTTGGAAGTTAATTTGTGTTTTTATCACAAAATATTTTTTAGACACTAAATTTACGTAACATAATTTTTTGTGTTTGAATTTTGTGAACTGAAAGTTGTTTTTTTACATCAAATTATGCTGACAATTTTATTGAATGAATATCCATCCGTCCATTTTCTACCGCTTGTTCCTTTCACGTGAGCAAAATTTGTGTTTAGTAATTTAGTTTGTTAAAATTAAGTGTAAAAACAAGGTAGGTGTATTGAAATTTCAGTGTATAAAATATGATTGTACAAAAATTCAGTGCAGAAATAGGTTACTTCAAGTAAATAAAGACTAATTCAGAACTAGCCAATGAGGTGCTTCGGTCTTAATTTTTAATTGGGACAGTATGGCTCGGTTGGTAGAGCGGCCGTGCCAGCAACTTGAGGGTTGCAGGTTCGATCCCCGCTTCCGCCATCCTAGTCACTGCTGTTGTGTCCTTGGGCAAGATACTTTACCCAACTGCTCCCAGTGCCACCCACACTGGTTTAAATGTAACTTAGATATTGGGTTTCACTATGTAAAGCGCTTGGAGTCACTTGAGAAAAAGCGCTATATAAATGTAATTCACTTCACTTCACAATTTAACTGAAGTGAGTTAAACTGAAGTTTTAAAGCACTGAGTTTTTCTCCACTGAATTTATTTACGCTGAATTTTTATACACTGAATTTGTATTCACTGAATCATTACATATATGTATTTGTATTTAATGAAATTGGTATAAAAAATGTTGCTATAAAAATTCAGTGTTCAAAAAAGCTTCTGTAATAAAGACAAAAAAATAACCAGCATGAAATTGACAACTGTCAGGGTCACGTGACACCTTTGTTGCCAGGCAGACTTCGAGGAGCACCATTAAGGTGTGCCCAATGAGCCATACGATAAAAGACACGCCCACTTTGTTTATGACAACTAGGGGGCGCCAGAGTACTAGCAAAACCCGGAAGTTACACACATTGTTTTTAAAGTCATCTTCTGTTTAAAATGCGAAATAGAAAGTAGGAAAAACAGCGGCATGTGTTGTTTA
>NC_084558.2:43005827-43170827 GCF_033978685.3 Nerophis lumbriciformis | reverse complement strand
AAAATGGGACCCATTACCTCCCTGCTTGGCACTCAGCATCAAGGGTTAGAATTGGGGGTTAAATCACCAAAAATTGTGTCCAAAATTTTGGCCTGTACTGTATGTATATGTGCACATATATATGTTTATGTGTATGTGTTTATAAATATATATGTCTTTATATAAATAAGTATGTATATACGTAGCTGAGCACAGACTGATTTTCTTCGATCTTACAAATATAAATCGATCTATCAGTTAACTCTAGCTTAAACGGTTGCCTAGACTTTGTAGATTTTTTTTTTCTATGTTATTACTGCTTGAACATGTTCACAAGTTTGGTTTCTCATGCATGAACAATAATGAGCAATCATGTCCGTGCCACGCTGGCCTCACAAACCAGAATTTAGGCTGATGGTTTCTACAACCCCACACGGGTCTGTGGGCCTTGACTGACAGGGTTTAGGTCGGCAGTGAAACCCGAACCAGAAAGGTCTAGTCTTATGTGGGGGTCAGCAAATGACAAAGACCCTCTGAGAGCACCCAGAAGGGTAGAATAACGCTCGTAAAAAAAAAAAAGAAAAAAAAAAGGAGCAGACCACCTTTTTCTGGAAGCTTAATGGGGGTGTTGTTTGGCTTTAAAATGTTCAGTTCCCCCCCCCCTCCCCTCCCCTCCCGTGTGTGTGAGTGTGAAGACTCGTGGGTGGGCTCTATGCTCGCCCGCCCGCCCGACTGTTGCCAGATTTCGGGGTAAGCCAAGTGTCTGTTTTTGCTGTGTCACCAAGTTTGGGAGAAAGCAAGAACAAACCAGGCATGGGAGTCATTACACACAAACACAGTTGGCCTAAGAGGAAGTGGCGTCTCCACCCTGCAAGGTCACACACCTCAACAGGAGCGGTGACGTAAAAGCTGTCTTTAAAGGGGAACATTATCACAATTTCAGAATGGTTAAAACCATTAAAAATCAGTTCCCAGTGGCTTATTATATTTTTCGAAGTTTTTTTCAAAATTTTACCTATCACGCAATATCCCTAAAAAAAAAAGCTTCAAAGTGCCTGATTTTAACCATAGGTATAAACACCCGTCCATTTTCCTGTGACGTCACATAGTGAAGCCAACACAAACAAACATGGCGGATAGAACAGCAAGCTATAGCGACATTAGCTCGGATTCAGACTCGGATTTCAGCGGCTTAAGCGATTCAACAGATTACGAATGTATTGAAACGGATGGTTGTAGTGTGGAGGCAGGTAGCGAAAACGAAATTGAAGAAGAAACTGAAGCTATTGAGCCATATCGGTTTGAACCGTATGCAAGCGAAACCGACGAAAACGACATGACAGCCAGCGACACGGGAGAAAGCGAGGACGAATTCGGCGATCGCCTTCTAACCAACGATTGGTATGTGTTTGTTTGGCATTAAAGGAAACTAACAACTATGAACTAGGTTTACAGCATATGAAATACATTTGGCAACAACATGCACTTTGAGAGTGCAGACAGCCCAATTTTCATCAATTAATATATTCTGTAGACATACCCTCATGTCAGCAGGCCAGGGAAGCTAGGGTCGATATTCTTCTCTTGATCATCTTCGGTGGCATAAGGGACGGTGTGAGCCAAGACATCCAGGGGGGTTTAGCTCGCTCGTCTGCGGGAACAAACTGCCGCCATTGCTTGCCGTGCTACCGAGGTCCTTTGTCCCTGAATTGCTCACACACTCCGGCAGATTCAATGGGGGTCTGGCGGCACATTTCTTTGACTTTATCGTTGGAAATGCATCTGCTTTGAGTGTCGCAGGATATCCACACATTCCTGCCATCTCTGTCGTAGTGTGCGGAACAAACGTCCAATTTCTTGCCACTTTCGCATCTTTGGGCCACTGGTGCAACTTGAATCCGTCCCTGTTCGTGTTGTTACACCCTCCGACAACACACCGACGAGGCATGATGTCTCCAAGGTACGGAAAACAGTCGAAAAAAACGGAAAATAACAGAGCTGATTTGACTCGGTGTTTGAGAAAATGGCGGATTGCTTCCCGATGCGACGTCACGTTGTGACGTCATCGCTCCGAGAGCGAATATTAGAAAGGCGTTTAATTCGCCAAAATTCACCCATTTAGAGTTCGGAAATCGGTTAAAAAAATATATGGTCTTTTTTCTGCAACATCAAGGTATATATTGACGCTTACATAGGTCTGGTGATAATGTTCCTCTTTAAATATCATGGTATAACACGGCGTCCATTGCATCAGTGGGTCCTTGTTACCCCCGTCTACTGCGCTCAGGAGTCGTCCTCGCCAAAGGGAGGGGGGGAACCCGACGCCTACGTGAACAATTGGTGTTCACGGTGTTACAGCTGTCAAAAAACTGCTGCGTGAGGAGAAAAAAAGAATAATTCCAAAGCCCCTCCTCATATGTTAGCACGTACATGAGTCTGACTGCTTTAGAAATGGAACACAAGCATGTTTTTTATTTGTTTATTTTCCGGACCATAGGGCGCACCGTATTATAAGGCGCACTGCCGATGAATGGTCTATTTTTAATCTTTTTTCATGTATTAAGCGCACCGGATTATAGGGCGCATTAAAGGAGTCATATTATTATAATTTTTTCTAAATGGAAAACACTTCCTTGTGGTCTACATAACATGTAATGGTGGTTCTTTGGTCAATCCAATGTGTAATTTTTCAGGACTTATGCAGATCCCAAATACAGTTCAGCAGGTACCAGAAGGCAAGAAAACGTTCTTTTGCATAATATTGCGCAACAAAACGCCAGTTAATATGTAGAGATGTCCGATAATATCAGACTGCCGATATTATCGGCCGATAAATGCTTTAAAATGGGATATCGGAAATTATCGGTATCGGTTTCAAAAAGTCAAATGTATGACTTTTTAAAACGCCTCTTTACGGAGTGGTACACGGATGTAGGGAGAAGTACAGAGCGCCAATAAACCTTAAAGGCACTGCCTTTGCGTGCCGCCCCAATCACATAATATCTACGGCTTTTCACACACAAAAGTGAATGCAACGCATAATTGGTCAACAGCCATACAGGTCACACTGAGGGTGGCCGTATAAACAACTTTAACACTGTTTCAAATATGCGCCACACTGTGAACCCACACCAAACAAGAATGACAAACACATTTCGGGAGAACATCCGCACCGTAACACAACATAAACACAACAGAACAAATACCCAGAACCCCTTGCAGCACTAACTCTTCCGGGACGCTACAATATATACCCCCGCCCCACCCCCCCAATCCCGCCCACCTCAACCTCCTCATGCTCCTCAGGGAGAGCATGTCCCAAATTTCAAGCTGCTGTTTTAAGGCATGTTAAAAAAAATAATGCACTTTGTGACTTCAATAATAAATATGGAAGTGCCAATTCCCAGATTTCCCAGAGTTCCAGGTTTTTACCGGGACATTTTTCCCATTCAAAATGAATTGGCCATTTTTCAAACTTCCCCCATTTCCACATTTTTAAACCAATTCAAACCATTTCACCTTCAACACATTTCACCATTCTGGAAATTTAAACGACCTTTTTTCCAAGTTCAAAAAAATTCCAGGATTTTCTAGAATTCCTGGTTTTCCAAAGCCCTATTTCCACCATTTATTCTGGCGACTACTCCTTCCACATTTTTCCAACGCATTTCAACCGTTCCACTGTCAAAACATTTTTCTTTATTAGGACAACAAACTAAGTTTTTCTTTGAACTGAAAAAATTCCCGGTTTTCCCGAAATTCCAGGAATTCCGTAATACCATTTCTCAATTCAACATGTTACTACTACAACATTTCTCGACCAATTTGAAAAATTCCAACACCAACCATTTCAACTCTTTCAGACCATTCAAGTTTTTTGCCATTTTCAAAAAAATTACAAATTTTCCTGAAATTCCCTAGTACCATTTACTACTTCAACATTTCTTGCCCGCTTTAAACAATTCCAACACCGACCAATTCAGCTCATTCAGGACATTCATGCTCCTAATCATTTTCCAAAAAAATCCCGCTTTTTCCAAAATTCCCAAATTTTCAGGAAGTTCCCATTGAAATGAATAGGAAATTTTTCCAAGTTGCACAATTCCCACATTTTTCAACTTATTCAAACTAGAGATGTCCGATAAAATCGCACTGCCGATATTATCGGCCGATAAATGCTTTAAAATGTAATATCGGAAATTATCGGTATCGGTTTCAAAAAGTATTTTTTTGATTTTTGATTTTTTCTATTTATTTTAATTGTTTTATTTGTGTCCTGTCCAGCTTCTCAGGCAAATCATATAGTTGATGTAGATGTCCATATTGGCCCAGTTTATAATTTCCTGTTATACAGTATGCCAGGCAGTCTTGCACTAAAGGAGGACTATGTTATTGTTTACTTTATTACTCTAGTATACTCTGGACTGAAGCTGTGTGCCTTCATTGTTTTTGTAGCTGTTGTTTTGAGGCATGTTTAAAAAAAAATTAAAAAATAATGCACTTTGTGAAAGTCAAAGTATAGTATTTCCCATAGTTGTAGTGGGTATCAGGATTATCTCAGGGAGAGCATGTCCCAAATTCCAAGCTGCTGTTTTGAGGCATGTTAAAAAAAAAAAAGCACTTTGTGACTTCAATAATAAATATGGCAGTGCCACGTTGGCACTTTTTTCCATAACTTGATTTATTTTGGAAAACTTTGTTACATTGTTTAATGCAGGGGTCACCAACGCGGTGGCCGCTGGCACCAGGTCGCCCGTAAGGACCAGATGAGTAGCCCGCTGGCCTGTTCTAAAAATAGCTCAAATAGCAGCACTTACCAGTATTTTTTAATTTTATTTATTTACTAGCAAGCTGGTCTCGCTTTGCTCGACATTTTTAATTCTGAGAGAGACAAAACTCAAAAAAAATTTGAAAATCCAAGAAAATATTTTAAAGACTTGGTCTTCACTTGTTTAAATAAATGTATTTATTTTTTTACTTTGCTTCTTATAACTTTCAGAAAGACAATTTTAGAGAAAAAATACAACCTTAAAATTGATTTTAGGATTTTTAAACACATATACCTCTTTACCTTTTAAATTCCTTCATCTTCTTTCCTGACAATTTAAATCAATGTTCAAGTAAATTTATATTTTTTATTGTAAAGAATATAAAGTAAATTTTAATTTAATTCTTAATTTTAGCTTCTGTTTTTTCGACGAAGAATATTTGTGAAATATTTCTTCAAACTTATTATGATTTAAATTAAAAATAAATATTCTGGCAAATCTAGAAAATCTGTAGAATCAAATTTAAATCTTATTTCAAAGACTTTTGAATTTCTTTTAAAAATTTTGTTCTGGAAAATCTAGAAGAAATAATGATTTGTCTTTGTTAGAAATATAGCTTGGTCCAATTTGTTATATATTCTAACAACTTTGACTGACTTTTGTATTTTACATGAGTTATTATTTGTACAAGCATGGTGCAAAGTAATTCATGATTTGTTAAAAAATGTTAGCTAGTTAAAATGGGATATTGTGATTTCACAAGACTGTCTTAGAAGTGATCATTTGAAAATGTTCAATTTGAAAAATGTGCACTTAGAGAAAATATAAAAATAAAGTGTTGCATATTGATATTTATCTGTTTCTATATATATTTATTGTGAGAAATCATTAAGATGATCAGTGTTTCCACAAAGATAAATATAATTAATTATTAATAATAACATAGAGTTAAAGGTAAATTGAGCAAATTGGCTATTTCTGGCAATTTATTTAAGTGTGTATCAAACTGGTAGCCCTTCGCATTAATCAGTACCCAAGAAGTAGCTCTTGGTTTCAAAAAGGTTGGTGACCCCTGGTTTAATGCATCCAGCGGAGCATCACAACAAAATTAGGCATAATAATGTGTTAATTCCAGGACTGTATACATCGGTATCGGTTGATATCGGAATCGGTAATTAAGAGTTGGACAATATCGGATATCGGCAAAAAATTCAAACCATTCCAACATTAACACATTCCACTCATCCTGGACATTCAAACTAACTCTTTCCCAAGTTCCAAACCAAATTCCGGTTTTCCTGGAAATTCAAACTCTTCAACATTCGAACCATTCCGACATTCAAACTATTCTTACATTCATACTACATCCTGTCAGCATTTCAGTTCAACTTCAGCATTGGAGCATTCACACGCAAATCCTCCAGGAATTGCCTATTTTGGTTGATATTGTTACACTAACATCCTGTGTTTTTGTCTGATTCATAACCGTGATAAAAAAAATTTAATTATTCAACGATTTTGAAAAATGTAAGGTATGTATCGCCCAAAACTTATGTAAAGTATCCAAACAACGGAAGAATAAGTGTTTATTACATTTTAACAGAAGTGTAGATAGAAACATGTTAAAACAGAAAGTAAGCAGCAGTGTTAATACTAGTGTTGACAAAATAATACAAACCCCGTTTCCATATGAGTTGGGAAATTGTGTTAGATGTAAATATAAACGGAATACAATGATTTGCAAATCATTTTCAACCCATATTCAGTTGAATATGCTACAAAGACAACATATTTGATGTTCAAACTGATAAACATTTTTTTTTTTTGCAAATAATCATTAACTTTAGAATTTGATGCCAGCAACACGTGACAAAGACGTTGGGAAAGGTGGCAATAAATACTGATAAAGTTGAGGAATGCTCATCAAACATTTATTTGGAACATCCCACAGGTGTGCAGGCTAATTGGGAACAGGTGGGTGCCATGATTGTGTAAAAAAGTAGATTCCATGAAAAGCTCAGTCATTCACAAACAAGGATGGGGCGAGGGTCACCACTTTGTCAACAAATGCGAGAGCAAATTGTTGAACAGTTTAAGAAAAACCTTTCTCAACCAGCTATTGCAAGGTATTTAGGGATTTCACCATCTACGGTCCGTAATATCATCAAAGGGTTCAGAGAATCTGGAGAAATCACTGCACGTAAGCAGCTAAGCCCGTGACCTTCGATTCCCCAGGCTGTACTGCATCAACAGGCGACATCAGTGTGTAAAGGATATCACCACATGGGCTCAGGAACACTTCAGAAACCCACTGTCAGTAACTACAGTTGGTCGCTACATCTGCAAGTGCAAGTTAAAACTCTCCTATGCAAGGCGAAAACCGTTTATCAACAACACCCAGAAACGCCGTCGGCTTAGCTGGGCCTGAGCTCATCTAAGATGGACTGATACAAAGTGGAAAAGTGTTCTGTGGTCTGACGAGTCCACATTTCAAATTTATTTTTGGAAACTGTGGACGTCGTGTCCTCCGGACCAAAGAGGAAAAGAACCATCCGGATTGTTATAGGCGCAAAGTGTAAAAGCCAGCATGTGTGATGGTATGGGGGTGTATTAGTGCCCAAGACATGGGTATCTTACACATCTGTGAAGGCGCTATTAATGCTGAAAGGTACATACAGGTTTTGGAGCAACATATGTTGCCATCCAAGCAACGTTACCATGGGCGCCCCTGCTTATTTCAGCAAGACAATGCCAAGCCACGTGTTATATCAACGTGGCTTCATAGTAAAAGAGTGCGGGTACTAGACTGGCCTGCCTGTAGTCCAGACCTGTCCCCCATTGAAAATGTGTGACGCATTATGAAGCCTAAAATACCACAACGGAGACCCCCGGACTGTTGAACAACTTAAGCTGTACATCAAGCAAGAATGGGAAAGAAATCCACCTGTGAAGCTTAAAAAACGTGTCTCCTCAGTTCCCAAACGTTTACTGAGTGTTGTTAAAAGGAAAGGCCATGTAACACAGTGGTGAACATGTCCTTTCCCAACTACTTTGGCACATGTTGCAGCCATGAAATTCTAAGTTAGTTATTATTTGCAAAAAATAAAAAATAAAGTTTATGAGTTTGAACATCAAATATCTTGTCTTTGTAGTGCATTCAATTGAATATGGGTTGAGAAGGATTTGCAAATCATTGTATTCCGTTTATATTTACATCTAACACAATTTCCCAACTCATATGGAAACGGGGTTTGTACAACCGGAAAGTATGCTTAATGTTACTGCATATTTAAATAAGGAGCTTTGTTTTGAAATAGACCAACGCCAAATAGCTGCTAGATTTGTTCTTCATCCTTTAACAAGAAAAGGCCTGGCAGGAAGAGGCGTCTGTTTTTGTTTATCGCTGCGCCGACGTCACAGCGCGTCGCTCCTCGAGAGATCACGGCGAGGAGATCCAATGATTGCCGGTTCCCTGGCGACCGTCCACACGCTTGTTTTGTTTGCCCGCCGCACAGACAAACACACGTGGAGGTGCGAGAGAGTCCGCCTATTGTCAGCCTGGAGATGGGAACACAACAGCCGCCGTCTTGTCGTGTCATCTGCGCGCGGCAGTATCGAACCTTTATGTTCCATGATTAAGTCATGCTGTCCATATGGGAGACAAACACACCGCGTTGAATATTTCATGGTGAATGGATCAGGTTGTGATGCCTGCATGTCACAGATCAAATCATCCTGCTTCAACTCCCCCCAGGGCAGCGCAGATCCTGTTTGGGCTCTAAATGTGGAATTGCATTGTGGCTTTATGGATTATTCCTATTCTACTTGATGCCAAAAATTATTTCAACCAGCAATATCACGAGTGACATGGAAAATACTGTATGTGCTTTCAGTGCGTTGTTGTTTGCTTTTCATCCTCAATACAGCAAACATGGCTTTTCTTTCAGATTAGTCTTTGGATTAATAAAATAAGAAAATGATACATGCTTTTTTTTTAAATCAGAAAACATGCTTTTATACAAAGAGTCAGCGATTAACCATCCAAAAGAGGTGTGTCTATCCAAATCATACTTGCCAACCTTGAGACCTCCGATTTCGGGAGGTGGGTGGAGGTGGGCGTGGTCGGGGTGGGACGGGGGTGTGGTTGGGGGCGTGGCTAAAAGGGGAGGAGTATATTTACAGCTAGAATTCACCAAGTCAAGTATTTCATATATATATATATATATATATATATATATATATATATATATATATATGTCTTAATAAGGTTATCCAAAAAATAGTGCTCGATACCGTAGTAGAGCGCAATATATGTATGTGTGGGGAAAAAAAATCACAAGACTACTTCATCTCTACAGGCCTGTTTCATGAGGGGGTTCCCTCAATCATCAGGAGATTTTTTTAAATCTCCTGATGATTGAGGGAACCCCCTCATGATTTTTTAAATCTCCTGATGATTGAGGGAACCCCCTCATGAAACAGGCCTGTAGAGATGAAGTAGT
This sequence comes from Nerophis lumbriciformis, assembly GCF_033978685.3. Taxonomy (NCBI): domain Eukaryota; kingdom Metazoa; phylum Chordata; class Actinopteri; order Syngnathiformes; family Syngnathidae; genus Nerophis; species Nerophis lumbriciformis. Next base: position 43,161,577 of record NC_084558.2, on the reverse strand, counting down.
CTTGTGATTTTTTTTCCCCCACACATACATATATATATATATATATATATATATATATATATATATATATATATATATATATATATACATATATATATATATATATATATATATATATATATATAAGAAATACTTGACCTTCAGTGAATTCTAGCTATATATATATATATATATATATATATATATATATATATATATATATATATATATATATATATATATATATATATATATATATATAATAAATACTTGAATTTCAGTGTTCATTTATTTACTCATATACACACACATAACACTCATCTACTCATTGTTGAGTTAAGGGTTGAATTGTCCATCCTAGTTCTATTCTCTGTCACTATTTTTCGAACCATGCTGAACGCCCTCTCTGATGATGCACAAAAGTGCTTTCATCAAATGCACTAGATGGCAGTATTGTCCTGTTTAAGAGTGTCACAACATTGCTGTTTACGGCAGACGAACTGCTTTACGGTATACAAAAACGTGACTGCTGTTGTTGTGTGTTGTTGCCGCGCTGGGAGGACGTTAATGAAACTGCCTAAAAATAAACCCACATAAGAAACCAAGAACTCGCCCTCCATCATTCTAGAGTTATAACGTCATTGGGCAGGTATGCTGTTTATATTGTGGGTTAGCGGACTCAGGTCCTCATGGACCTGAGTCCGCCTGAATTTCGGGAGATTTTCGGGAGAAAATTTGTCCCGGGAGGTTTTCGGGAGAGGCGCTGAATTTCGGGAGTCTCCCGGAAAATCCGGGAGGGTTGGCAAGTATGATCCAAATATTATTATTAGGGATGGCCGATAAATGCGTTAAAAGCTCAAATTATCGGTATCGTTTTTTTTATTATCAGTATCGTTTTTTTAATTTTTAGTTTTAATTTTAATTTTTTTTTATTAAATCAACATAAAAAACACAAGATACACTTACAATTAGTGCACCAACCCAAAAAAACTCCCTCCCCCATTTACACTCATTCACACAAAAGGGTTGTTTCTTTCTGTTATTAATATTCTGGTTCCTACATTATATATCAATATATATCAATACAGTCTGCAAGGGATACAGTCCGTAAGCACACATGATTGTGCGTGCTGCTGGTCCACTAATAGTACTAACCTTTAACAGTTAATTTTACTAATTTTCATTAATTACTAGTTCCTATGTAACTGTTTTTATATTGTTTTACTTTCTTTTTTATTCAAGAAAATGTTTTTAATTTATTGATCTTATTTTATTAATTTAAAAAAAAAGTACCTTATCTTCACCATACCTGGTTGTCCAAATTAGGCATAATCATGTGTTAATTCCACGACTGCATATATCGGTTGATATCGGTATCGGTAATTAAAGAGTTGGACAATATCGGAATATTGGATATATCGGCAAAAAGCCATTATCGGACATCCCTAATTATTATTGTATATAAATTCTAGAAAACCACATGAAAGCACTTTTTTATGGCTGACCAAAGATACTGTATCTACAAAACCCAAAACCAGTGTCGTTGGAACGTTGTGTAAATCGTGCTGAGAGCCAAACTAACTCTCGGTAATGTTGCAATTTTCAATGCCAACAAAGAATAAAATAATAATAAAATGCTCCAACCTAAGTAAAGTTAGGCTCCACTTTTCCAAAAATGCGCTATCTTGATGCTAATATACAAAACCCAAAACAAGTGAAGTCGGCACGTTGTGTAAATGGTAAATAAAAACAGAATACAATGATTTGCAAATCCTTTTCAACTTATATTCAATTGAATAGACTGCAAAGACAAGATACTTAATGTTCCAACTGAGGAACTTGTTTTTTTTTTTGCAAATAATCATTAACTTAGAATTCGATGGGAGCAACACATTGCAAAAAAGTTGGCACAGGGGCATTTTTACCACTGTGTTACATGGCCTTTCCTTTTAACAACACTCATTAAACGTTTGGGAACTGAGGAGACCTACCTATTTTTGAATCTTTTCAGGTGGAATTCTTTCCCATTCTTGCTTGATGTACAGCTTAAGTTGTTCAACAGTCCGGGGGTCTCCGTTGTGGTATTTTAGGCTTCATAATGCGCCACACATTTTCAATGGGAGACAGGTCTGGACTACAGGCAGGCCAGTCTAGTACCTGCACTCTTTTACTATGAAGCCACGCTGTTGTAACACGTGGCTTGGCATTGTCTTGCTGAAATAAGCAGGGGCGTCCATGATAACGTTGCCTAGATAGCAACATATGTTGCTCCAAAACCTGTATGTACCTTTCAGCATTAATGGTGCCTTCACAGATGTATAAGTTATCCATGTCTTGGGCACTAATACACCCCCATACCATCACACATGCTGGCTTTTCAACTTTGCGCCTATAACAATATGAATGGTTCTTTTCCTCTTTGGTCCGGAGGACACGATGTCCACAGTTTCCAAAAACAATTTGAAATGTGGACTCGTCAGACCACAGAACACTTTTCCACTTTGCATCAGTCCATCTTAGATGAGCTTGGGCGTTTCTGGGTGTTGTTGATAAATGGCTTTCGCTTTGCATAGTAGAGTTTTAACTTGCACTTACAGATGTAGCGACAAACTGTAGTTACTGACAGTGGTTTTCTGAAGTGTTCCTGAGCCCATGTGGTGATATCCTTTACACACTGATGTCGCTTTTTGATGCAGTACCGCCTGAGGGATCGAAGGTCCGTAATATCCTCGCTTACATGCAGATTCTCTGAACCTTTTGATGATATTACGGACCGTAGATGGTAAAATCCCTAAATTCCTTGCAATAGCTCGTTGAGAAATGTTGTTCTTAAACTGTTGGGACAATTTGCTCACGCAATTGTTCACAAAGTGGTGACCCTCGCCCCATCCTTGTTTGTGAATGACTGAGCATTTCATTGAAGCGGCTTTTATACCAAATCATGGCACCCACCTGTTATCAATTAACCTGTTCACCTGTGGGATGTTCCAAATAAGTGTTTGATGAGCATTCCTCAACTTTCTCAGTCTTTTTTGCCTTTTGTGCCAGCTTTTTTGAAACCTGTTGCAGGCATCAAATTCCAAATGAGCTAATATTTGCAAAAAATCACAAAGTTTTCCAGTTGGAACATTAAATATCTTGTCTTTGCAGTCTATTCAATTGAATATAAATTGAGAAGGATTTGCAAATCATTGTATTCTGCTTTTATTTACCATTTACACAATGTGCCAACTTCACTGGTTTTGGGTTTTGTAGATACTTAACGTTTCCTTATTTAAAGAAAGAGAAATTATGTAATCTAAAAAAATGTTGTCGTCAAATTTGAGAAGCAATAAAAGCCATAACATAATAAGTGTTGTCTTTTTGTTGCTGCAGGACAGTGAAAATCATGTATCTCCATATTTTGCATGTAAAAAAATTTAACATTTTTGCATAAATAAAAAATGTTAAAAAAATAATGTAGGAATTGATCATTAAAAGTAATTTGGAAAGATGTGTTTTTCTTCGGACAATATGTTTAAAGTGATATACCGTATTTTCCGGGCTATAGAGCGCACCCACTAAATGTTTGAAGGAAAACAAATTCTTGGATATATTAGCCACATCGGACTATAAGATGCAGATATACAGTATATGTTGCAAAATGAGAGATTTACACAGAAATATTTTGTAAATGTTTATTTACATACCCTTTTAATTGTTTCCAAACCGTGCCTGTAACACGGTAGTAAAACGATTGATCAGACAAAACAGAAGTCATCGTCATGGACCCACTAGCTGCGGAAGCCAGCTCTCCAATCAGCTAAACCGACTCCGTAACTCCACAGTGAAGTTTTGGTGAATTTACTGAGGAATTTGTGAAATTGAAACAACACAAAAAAAATGCCATTGTTAAGTTAATAATACTAACACAGACACTTGTAAATGTGTTAGCATATAAGCTAATGCTATTGAGGCTAGCTTGATTACATTACAATCGCACGTAGAAATATGCATGAAAACACTCCTACAACCATCACACACGGGACGGCGTCGTAAGAAAGAGTTGTTGTAGTTATATTGTAAAACTTACAAACGTTACTAGGAGTGATGAATGAAGAACCCATACGAGTAGAAACGCTATGGACGATTAGAAGACGGAACGGCAAAGCTTTAAACAGCAGGAAACAACTTGCGGGCATTCCCCCAGCAGCACCTGCGGTGAGCAAACGTGTCCAAAAAAATGGCGACATAGCACAAACAACAACACGCCTTTGCATGTGTTTTATGAGAACTATTTGCATGACGGCCGTCAGCGAAGAAAAGTCCATTAATTAGCCACACTGTTTATAAGCCACAGGGTACAAAGCGTAGGAAAAAATTAGCAGCTTATAGTCCGGACTTTACAGTACTCTGACAGTAAACAATATTATATTTTTTATAAAAAGAGATGTGTAACTTTAACATTTTGAATCTACTGTATACAGAACCAATTTTTGGTACTTTAGTGTGTGTTCTTGTGTTAATTTGTTTAATAATAACATTTCAATTATTTAATTAACATTTAACAGTGAGCTGATTAAAATTGTGCTGCCTAGTTGTCATATCTTGGTTTTTTTTACACTTCTGAGTCTCATTTGCTAATATGCATACTTTTCAGTTTGTCCGCGGTGTGTTGCCGTAGTCAGAAAGTAGTCTTTGCCGTTAAGTTGAATGTACCATTCTTGTCCGTTGTTGAGTCCTTAAAAAGTGTTCGTGTAACCCGTGTTGGTTCAGTCCCTGCTTTCTCTTCCGCCCGGGTTCAGCCCAAGGTCTCAGGGGCTGGACATAAAAATGTGGATGTTACTCTAGAACAGGGATGTCAAACTCGTTTTCATTGAGGGCCACATGGCAGTTATGGCTGCTTGTAAGAGCGAATAATGTATAAATTTGCCTGTGGATTTCATTATTAATTATATCAATTGTTTTAAGTAGACTGTCGATTTTACATTAAAAACTTTATATTTACAAAATTGTACTGTAAAATAGTTTTTTTTACATTTTTTACAACATTTTACGGTAATTGGAAAAACAATACCACTTTTTTTGGGGGGGGGGGTTTTACGGAAAAAGCTTGCAGCTTAGTTGCCAGAATTTTTGTGTTAAATTGACATTGGTTTCTACAACATTATATTGTTAATGGAAAAACAGTACATGTTCTTTTTTTATTCTGGCAACTTAGCTGCCAGTTTTTCTACCATAAAAACAAATGTCTTTCCATTCACCGTTAAAAACAACAATCTTAGATTTTGCAGTCAAAAACTGGCAGCTCAATCAACAGAATTTTAACACAAAAAAACAGTAGTAGTTTTTTTCAATTTACAGTAATATGCTAAAAAGAACAATGTAAAATGTATTGTCCTTTTTATTAATTTGATGGGTAGTTTGCTGTTAAGTATTTTTATTTAGACAAAAACATGTTTGGAAAGTATGATAATATACTGTAATATTTGTTGCAATATTGGGTACTGTTAAAGTTTAGAATGTATGCAATTTCAAGCAGTACATATGTTTTCTGTCAAATTGAAAAAAATCTATTACCGTATTTTTCGGACTATAAGTCGCAGTTTTTTTCATAGTTTGGCCGTGCTCCAGTGCGATTTCTATGTTTTTTTCCCTTCTTTATTATGCATTTTCGGCAGGTGCGACTTATACTCCGGTGCGACTTATACTCCGAAAAATACGGTACATTTAGTGAGAAAATAATAAGTACTTTATTGACACATATGTTTTCCAGGTGTTTGCGGGCCAGATTAAATGATGTCGCGGGCCAGATCTGGCCCCCGGGCCTTGAGTTTGACACCTGTGCTCTAGAAAGTGCCTCTTTATTCCCTTGAGACTGCGTTTACTTATTTACAAAGTAAAACACATCAGCTTTCACACTGCACTGTCAATAGAATCATTATTGTGCCCTGGCAACTTGTTTCCAGCGTGTGCAGCTAGACAGATAGTTAACAGCATGTAGAAACAGAAGCTATGTTATCTTGATGATTGGTGTTGCTTATTTTGAATTATTTTTCTTCCTCAGTTTTATTTCTTTATACGTCTTTATTTAGGTTTGTAAAACTGGAAAATATAGATATTACAAACATTGTGAATTTACATAATGTCTATAGTGTATGTTACAGAAATAAAATATAAGGTTTAGTTTTAACACACACAGCAAACATTGCACACATGTGGCTCAACACAATTAAACCAAAGGTATGGTGTTCAAATTTAGAGCTACATGTATTGAACCAGTTCAGAGTTAAACATCCAAAAACCACACGACCACGAATACAAAAGACATCGCAAAGTCAGCAGTTTCAATACATTCATACTTTGTTGTCCAGTCGCTTTTAAAAGTCAGATTTTCGCGATTTATTTAGATTTTTTCCAGGGTCGATAGTGCTATCTTCTTCTACTCACCCACTGCTGCTTCATTGTGACACACGACACACAGTTGCCCCCTGCGGGGTGGTGGGAGTACTGCATACACAAGCAACCCTGTTTTTAATGGTTTCATTAAGCCTATTTGGGTGTTGTTCGGCGGGCCAAATGAAAAACTGTGGCGGGTTATATGTGGCCCTTGGGTTGAATAGGCCTGGTATTTAAGCTCAAATAAAAAAGAAAGTAGAGAATAATACTCACCCTCTCTAAAAACTTTTATTAGGTGTTAAAATCGCCATGTAAAATGGCTAATGCTAAACAGTAACATGTATATGGCATAGTGTTGTCCCGATACCAATATTTTGGTACCGGTACCAAAATGTTTTTCGGTACTTTCCGATATTTTTCTTAATAAAGGGGACCACAAAAATGGCATTATTGGCTTTATTTTAACAAAACATATTAAACATATGTTTCTTATTGCAATTTTGTCCTTAAATAAAATAGTGAACATACAAGACAACTTATAATAATAATAACTGGGATTTATATAGCGCTTTTCTAAGTACCCAAAGTCGCTTTACATGTAGAACCCATCAATCATTCACACCTGGTGGTGGTAAGCTACTTTCATAGCCACAGCTGCCCTGGGGTAGACTGACGGAAGCGTGGCTGCAATTTGCGCCAACGGCCCCTCCGACCACCACCTATCATTCATCATTCAATTCACCGGTGTGAGTGGCACCGGGGGCAAAGGGTGAAGTGTCCCGCCCAAGGACACAACGGCAGAGATTTTTTGGATGGTAAGAGGCGGGGAGCGAACCTGCAACCCTCAGGTTTCTGGCACGGTTGCTCTACCCACTACGCCATGCCGCCCCAACTTGTCTTTTAGTAGTAAGTAAACAAACAAAGGCTCCTAATTTAGTCTGCTGACATATGCAGTAACATATTGTGTCATTTTCCATTCTATTATTTTGTCAAAATTATTAAGGACAAGTGGTATACAATTAATGATTAATCTACTTGTTCATTTACTGTTAATATCTGCTTACTTTCTCTTTAAATATTTTCTATCTACACTTCTGTTGAAATTTTATAATCACTTATTCTTCTGTTGTTTGGATGCTTTACATTAGTTTTGGATGATACCACAAATTTAGGCATCAATCCGATACCAAGTCGTTACAGGATCATACATTGGTCATATTCAAAGTCCTTATGTCTCCAGGGACGTATTTCCTGAGTTTATAAACATAATAAATACAAAATAAAAAGATTTTGTGATGCTAAAAATATTGATGTAATCATAATAGTATCGACTAGATACTGTCATGTCTGTGTGATCATGTTTTGTTTTAGTCATGTTCACTGTCATGACTTGGTCTTGGGTGTTAGCTTTTCCGGGATGCAACGGAAAGTTGGCTCGGGCGAGACGGGAATGTAAGTACATTTTTATTTAAAGACTATAACTACAAAAAAAAGGATCAAACAAAAGGTGCACACAGGGGCGGAGGTACAAAACTAGACTATAAACACAGAACTTGCACATTGGCAGAAACTATGAACAAATAAACAAAACTTGCAAACTATGGCATGAATAAAGAAAACTTACTTGGATGCAAAAACGGCATGAAAAAGCGCAGCAAGGGTCATAAGTGTGTGGAGAGTATAAATGCGGGGATGTCGTCAGAACGACAAACTGAAAACAATGAACTTAAATACTATAGACATGATTAACGAAAACAGGTGCGTGACTCAAAACGTGAAACAGGTGCGTGACGTGACAGGTGAAAACTAATGGTTGCTATGGTGACAAAACAAAACAAAAGTGCACAAAAAGTCCAAAAACAAAACATGATCACACAGACATGACAGATACGCTCCTGTACTTGGTATCATTACAGTGGAAGTTAGGTGTAGATCCACCAATGGCGTTTGTTTACATTGTGACGCCGGTGAGCTACGGTGTGTAGTGAAGCATGTTTAGCTATTCCTCGTCCTGCAGGGATGATACTTGTAAGAAACTTACTTTATTTGTCGCCATGGAGGCGAGGATTAGTGATTTAGAAGTAGCTACAACACTGCCGACTGCGGCTAGTCTTAAAGTACCTCTTCCTAAGGTTGTTAGTGTTATAGCTTCACCTTTAAGCCAAAATGCGTTCGTTCTCCCTTTTCTGTCGACTCAATGTGTCTGCTTGTAAGTACTCAGTGTGTGTGTGCTGCCGAACATGCTCCTCTGCTCGTAAAACCAGCAGTGACGTGACGACGACGGGGGTACTGGTACTTTTTAGAGGCGGTATAGTACCGATTATGAATCATTAGTATCGCAGTACTATACTAATACCGGTATACCGTACAACCCTAATATGGCATATTAGCATCAAGCTCGCACATTTTGAAAAGTGGAGCCTTACTTTTGAGCACTGTCTATCAGGCACGCTTGCTTTGTTGGCAGGGAAAACTGCAGCATTCCCTAAAGGCCGACCACGTGAATACACTGGGGGTGCGTAACGTCTCTTAAACTAATGGACGGATTACCGGATGGCTTTGAGAAACAAAAGCAGGATTGGGGGACCCACTGTTAGGACTCAGGAAGGCGTGTGTCTTATCGCGGCGCGAAGGTGGAAAAACAGTGTAAGTGTGCGCTAAGTGTTGGAACAGACCACCGCAAATAACAGTCTGGACAGCCGAAGTCTTATCAGCTCAGACAACGCTCGTGAGCTAACGTCTACTTTTTTTTAGTTCCTTCCATATTTCAAGGGAGGGGCGAAGGCAGAAATGAATGACATTTCCTAAAGTTTCAAGGAAAAATCTTCTTAAAAATCTAATTTTACTTTACTGTGGACCGACAATTCTGGCTCGGATCTGAAGTGTTTCCCACAAACAAGTGAGTATTTAAATCCTGCATAGTACTAGTACCAGCAGTGCACTGCAAAAAATTCAGTGTTCAAAAACAAGAAAAAAATATATAAAAATGAGGGGTATTTTATTTGAACTAAGCAAAATTATCTGCCAATAGAACAAGAAAATTTGGCTTGTCAAGACTTTCCAAAACAAGTAAAATGAGCTAACCTTAATGAACCCAAAAATACCTTAAAATAAGTATATTCTCACAAATAACAAGTACACTTTTCTTGGTAGAAAAAACAAATGAGACCTTTTTGCTTAGTATGTTGAAAAATATTCTTAAATCAAGTAAATGCCAGTGCCATTATCTTGGCATCAGGATTTTTTTTTTCATGCTTGAAGTAAGAAATTATTACTTTACAAAAGTAGTTTTATACTTGTGAGTGTTGATGACACAGCTTTGCATCAGTTGATATTCTAGTTTCAAGCATGTTTTACTCAATATAGGTCAGGAGTGCTCACACTTTTTCTGCAAGCGAGCTACTTTTCAATTGATCATATATATAATTTATATTTACTTATTTATGAAATATATGTTTTTGTTAACACGTTAAAGGTGTTTAATGATCATACAAGCATGTTTAACACATATAGTTAATGTTGTTAATAAATTAAAGGTGTTTAATGAAAATACAAGTATGTTTAATACATATAGTTAATATTGTTAACAAGTTAAAGGTGTTTAATGATAATGCAAGCATGTTTAACACATATAGTTAATATTGTTAACAAGTTAAAGGTGTTTAAAGATAATACAAGCATGTTTAACACATATAGTTAATATTGTTAACAAGTTAAAGGTGGTTAAAGATAATACAAACATGTTTAACACATATAGTTAATATTGTTAACAACTTAAAGGTGGTTAAAGATAATACAAGCATGTTTAACACATATAGTTAATATTGTTAACAAGTTAAAGGTGTTTAATGATAATACAAGCATGTTTAACACATAGTTAATATTGTTAACAAGTTAAAGGTGTTTAAAGATAATGCAAGCATGTTTAACACATATAGTTAATATTGTTAATAAGTTAAAAGTGTTTAAAGATAATACAAGCATGTTTAACACATATAGTTAATATTGTTAACAAGTTAAAGGTGTTTAAAGATAATACAAGCATGTTTAACACATATAGTTAATATTGTTAACAACTTAAAGGTGGTTAAAGATAATACAAACATGTTTAACACATATAGTTAATATTGTTAACAAGTTAAAGGTGTTTAATGATAATACAAGCATGTTTAACACATAGTTAATATTGTTAACAAGTTAAAGGTGTTTAAAGATAATGCAAGCATGTTTAACACATATAGTTAATATTGTTAATAAGTTAAAAGTGTTTAAAGATAATACAAGCATGTTTAACACATATAGTTAATATTGTTAACAAGTTAAAGGTGTTTAAAGATAATACAAGCATGTTTAACACATATAGTTAATATTGTTAATAAATTAAAGGTGTTTAAAGAAAATACAAGTATGTTTAATACATATAGTTAATATTGTTAACAAGTTAAAGGTGTTTAAAGATAATACAAGCATGTTTAACACATGTAGTTAATATTGTTAACAAGTTAAAGGTGTTTAAAGATAATACAAGGATGTTTAACACATATAGTTAATATTGTTAACAAGTTAAAGGTGTTTAAAGATAATACAAGCATGTTTAACACATATAGTTAATATTGTTAACAAGTTAAAGGTGTTTAAAGATAATACAAGCATGTTTAACACATATAGTTAATATTGTTAACAAGTTAAAGGTGTTTAAAGATAATACAAGCATGTTTAACACATATAGTTAATATTGTTAACAAGTTAAAGGTGGTTAAAGATAATACAAGCATGTTTAACACATAGTTAATATTGTTAACAAGTTAAAGGTGTTTAAAGATAATACAAGCATGTTTAACACATATAGTTAATATTGTTAACAAGTTAAAGGTGTTTAAAGATAATACAAGCATGTTTAACACATATAGTTAATATTGTTAACAAGTTAAAGGTGTTTAAAGATAATACAAGCATGTTTAACACCTATAGATTCCTTTCTTTCATGAAGACAAGAATATAAGTTGGTGTTTTACCTGATTGTGATGACTTGCATTGATTGGAATCAGACAGTGTTGCTGATAACGTCCGCATTTTCGAATGGAGGAGAAAAAAAGTCCTCCTTTCTGTCCAATACCACATTAAAGTGGTTGGTTTTTGGCATCTTATTTATCCAGCTTCCGTACTCCTTTGCATACACTTTACAAGAAATACATTGTCGCCAAACTCCGTAACTTGCTAGTTTGTGCACGCCAGCTTTCTGAGACTCTTATTTTGTTAGCGCAGGCAGGATGAAGCAGAGCTTTTATTGTGTAACTGTGCAGTCGGTCTTTGGAGTTTTGACGACAGGTACGGCGCCAGAGTCTGTTGAAATAAAGTGTTTCTCGCCTTCCTGTCGGTAACTGTAATGAGCTGGCAGCAGCCAGCGTCATCTCAGAAGACCCTCGGGTGCCGTGAATGTCAATCAAGTGACGAAAGTGACGTCATAGTGAAGATTTATGATCGCTCATTTTTAGGACTATTTTTTTAATGCCTGGCTGATGATCGACTGACCAGTGACGTGCAGTCACTAGAGGCAGGTGAGGCCCCGCCTCACCTGCCATCATGGAAAGAAAAAAAATGTAAAAAGAAAACATTTTTATTAAATTGTTATATGTATCCAGTGATTATACTATAAAGTTATTTTCCATTTAACTTCACCAGTTTTAGATTATTTTTATTCAAAATCGCTGAATTTTCACATTTGCCGTTCAAATACTGAGAAGAGACGGTGCGGTGAACAGCAGCCAGTGCCTCAACATGGATTGCGGACTCGGCTAACTGCTGGCCTGCTGTGCAGTGAGACTGTATTGCTATATGAACTATATTATACATTTCCATAGTTTAGTTAGCTGAGGTATATAATGTACAGTGTATTTTGTCAACAACTGTATGTGTGTAACGTATTTCTTGTGCTGAGCGATCATAAAACTGCTGCAAAAGACGCACTGGCTGAGGCTCCAGTAATCCCGCCTCCTGCACCCCCGCCGTAGATTGCAACCCCTGACGGGAGTGTTATATCAACTAAAGCCCACACTTAAACTTTCCACGTGCAAGATTGAATCTATTTAAAAAAGTTATTTCATAAGAAGCCAAAAAGTGCAAAAACAATAATGTTCGTGTTGGAGGAGTTGTGAATGACAGGGCCACAACATTAGGTACACCTGCAGACTGCAGGTGTATCTAATTCACAACTCCTCCAACACGAACATTATTGTTTTTGCACTTTTTGGCTTCTTATTAAATAACTTTTGTAACCTATTTTTATGGGCTTTCCTCTTTGTGATGTTAAGTTCCTGTTATGCGCTGTTATACAGTATATGCCTTGAGCTCTTATTTTGAAGGCACTAAGAGCGGAAGTGATGACACGTTGGAGTGGAGCGGAAGTTTTTGAAAGAAGGTAAATAAAGTGGTCCTCGTGTAAACTGGAGCCTCCGTGTTTGTTATTTTGTAGTTTCATACAGTATAGGCGATTTATAAACCCTCGATTACACTTTTTTAAATAGATTCAATCTTGCATGTGGAAAGTTTAAGTGAGGGCTTTAGTTGAAATAACATTCCCGTCAGGGGTTGCGTTAATCCAGCACAACAGTGGCGAATGGACTTAATTTCTAAGTAAAGGTAAGACCATAATAAAGTTTTTTTTAATTAAATGTGCTTTTTTGTGTGCTACAGTTTTATGTGTAAAGTTAAAGTTAAGTTAAAGTACCAATGATTGTCACACACACACTAGGTGTAATGAAATTTTTCGTCTGCATTTGACCCATCCCCTTGATCACCCCCTGGAAGGTGAGGGGAGCAGTGGGCAGCAGCGGCGCCGCGCCCGTGAATCATTTTTGGTGATTTAACCCCCAATTCCAAGCCTTGATGCTGAGTGCCAAGCAGGGAAGAATGCTGGTATGAGCTTTTAAACATAACCCGTTAACTGCTGCCAATCAAATGGTGAATAAGATACTCTTTAGGGTTCATATGTTTGTAAATCTGACTGTGATGAAGTCAGTGCCTCACCAGCCATCAACCTCACCGCACGTCACTGCGACTGACACACCCTCCACGATCGACCGGTAGCTCGCGATCGACGTAATGAGCACCCCTGATATAGGTCATAAAATCTCAGCAACAAGTTGTAATATCTTACTGAGATCATTTAAGACCAAAACCCTTAAAACATGTAAAACACTCGAACATAAAATCTGCTTAGTGAGAAGAATTATCTTATCAGACACAAAAATAAGCAAATATCACCCTTATTTGAGATATTTTATCTTACTTAGATTTCAGTTTTTGCAGTGTGAGTGTATCAGCTTGTAGAATGGATGTTTGGAAAAATACTAAAACTGAGTTCAATGTGACAATGACATTCCTGTTGCTTGACATTGTGCGTGTTCAGCATTTCCCAGTGGGACCAAAAGTGGGTCACAATTAGCGGCACCATTGTTGGAGTAAATGTGTGTTGTTTTTTTTTACTGCAAACATGTCTACAGATCATTTTCATTCTGGTTTCAGAGAGCTGAGGGGGCCGACAATGGTGGTCTTTGTCCTGTTGAAGGTAAGGACAAAAATATCTGTTTAAAAAAATAAAAAAATAAAAAGATTAAATTAGAGCCTCCTAGTCAAGTTTGGTTGTTTACACGCGAATGTTCCAGGTGTGTTTACTCTCACCTGAGCGCTGTGAGGTAGGGAAGGCCACGTGCACGCCCCTGTTTTACTCCCCCCCGTATGCTAGACCTGGTGTCACGTGCACACCGCGCTTGTGTAACGCAACCTGAGCAAAACAACACACACACACACGTCAGTATGCTGAGACGGAAAAAAGAAAAAACTAGCTCAGGGTTTTAAACCCCTTTTAAGAAAACAAATGTCAATAGAGAATAATCTGTTCCAGGGTCAAACTGTGAGCATGGTAAAGCCTGGACATGTCGTGAAAGTGTAAAAAGTATCAAACTTGACAACAATTAGCCGTTTTGGTGTTTCGTATAGGTGCAAAAATACAAAACCCAAAACCAGTGAAGTTGTCACGTTGTGTAAATGGTAAATAAAAAGAGAATACAATGATTTGCAAATCCTTTTCAACTTATATTCGATTAAATGGACTGCAAAGACAAGATATTTAACGTTCGAACTGGAAAACTTTTGTTACTTTTTGCAAATATTAGCTCATTTGGAATTTGATGCCTGTAACATGTTTCAAGAAAGCTGGCACAAGTGGCAAAAAAGACTGAGAAAGTTGAGGAATGCTCATCAGTGCTGGCTGTCCAGAGTCGGGACCCGTGGTGGACCGCTCGCCTGTGCATCGGTTGGGGACATCTCTGCGCTGCTGACCTGTCTCCGCTCGGGATGGTCTCCTGCTGGCCCCACTATGGACTGGACTCTCACTATTATGTTAGATCCACTATGGACTGGACTCTCACTATTATGTTAGATCCACTATGGACTGGACTCTCACTATTATGTTAGATCTACTATGGACTGGACTCTCACTATTATGTTAGATCCACTATGGACTGGAGTCTCACTATTATGTTAGATCCACTATGGACTGGACTCTCACTATTATGTTAGATCCACTATGGACTGGACTCTCACTATTATGTTAGATCTACTATGGACTGGACTCTCACTATTATGTTAGATCCACTATGGACTAGACTCTCACTATTATGTTGGATCCACTATGGACTGGACTCTCACTATTATGTTAGATCCACTATGGACTGGACTCTCACTACTATGTTAGATCCACTATGGACTGGACTCTCACTATTATGTTAGATCCACTATGGACTGGACTCTCACTATATTATGTTAGATCCACTATGGACTGGACTCTCACAATATTATGTTAGATCCACTATGGACTGGACTCTCACTATATTATGTTAGATCCACTATGGACTGGACTCTCACAATATTATGTTAGATCCACTATGGACTGGACTCTCACTATTATGTTAGATCCACTATGGACTGGACTCTCACTATTATGTTAGATCCACTATGGACTGGACTCTCACTATTATGTTAGGTCCACTATGGACTGGACTTTCACAATATTATACTAGACCCACTCGACGTCCATTTCATCCGGTCTCCCCTAGAGGGGGTGGGGGGTCACCCACATCTGCGGTCCTCTCCAAGGTTTCTCATAGTCATTCACATCGACGTCCCACTGGGTTGTGAGTTTTTCCTTGCCCTGATGTGGGCTCTCAACCGAGGGTGTCGTTGTGGCTTGTGCAGCCCTTTGAGACACTTGTGATTTAGGGCTATATAAGTAAACATTGATTGATTGATTGATCATCAAACACTTATTTGGAACATCCCACCGGTGAACAGGCTAATTGGGAACAGGTGGGTGCCATGTTTGGGTATAAAAGCAGCTTCCATGAAATGCTCAGTCATTCACAAACAAGGATGGGGTGGAGGGTCACCACTTTGTCAACAAATGCGTGAGCAAATTGTCGAACCGTTTAAGAACAACATTTCCCAACAAGCTTTTGCAAGGAATTTAGGGATTTCACCATCTACGGTCTGTAATATCATCAAAAGGTTCAGAGAATCTGGAAAAATTACTGCACGTAAGCGATGATATTACAGACCTTCGATCCATCAGGCGGTACTGCATCAAAAAGCGACATCAGTGTGTAAAGGATATCACCACATGGGCTCAGGAACACTTCAGAAACCCACTGTCAGTAACTACAGTTGGTCGCTACATCTGTAAGTGCAAGTTAAAACTCTACTATGCAAAGCCAAAGTCATTTATCAACAACACCCAGAAACACTATCAAAGCCAAAGCCATTTATCAACAACACCCAGAAACGCCGCCGGCTTCGCTGGGCCCGAGCTCATCTAAGATGGACTGATTCAACACGGTTCTTGTGATACATTTGGTAGAGGTGTCAAAAAAATCGATTTTCGAATGAATCGTGATTCTTACTTGTAACGATTCTTAATCTAAATCGATTTATTTTTTTATTTTTTTTGTGACTTTTTTCAATCTGTGCTCAGGCAAATCGTATTGTTGATGTCAATGCGAATATAAGTGTGGGATACTTCTTAGTTGTATTTGACTTTATTAAATGTTTGAATACAATTTATTAAACAAAACCAGTTTTATTTTTAGTAATATAACCATTTATCAGAGCTGTTTGTATATTTTATGGAGGAATGTAGTTCATTATAGAACTGACACCCAATGTTATTCAAAAAGTATTGATTTTGAATCGGGAATCGTTTTGAACCGAGAATCGATTCTGAATCAAATCGTTACCCCCGAGAATCGAATTGAATCGAATCGTGCCGTACCCAAATGATTCACAGTCCTATTCTTTGGTATATAAATTATAAATAAACCTTTTCAAAACAGGCTACAGGTTACAAAAACTGTGTTACCCAAAAAAACAAAGTAAATGCATTAGTAACAGAATTACTCTTTGATAAATGTAAATAATTACGAGGGAAATTAAATAATGCCTTACTTAAAAAAAAAAAAAATTAAATTAAAAAATTGAGAGATGTTCTATGTTAACGTATTATTGCAGTTTTTATGTTATTAACGTGTTATTATTCATAACCAGCCCCACTCCTTGTAAAAATCTCCCCAAACTTGTCCCAAATGTTTGCGCTACCTTTGTGCTGGTTTGTGATGCAGCATTTTTTGTCTGTTTATTATAGTTTTATGTTAACGTTTTACAGTTTTTGTGTTATTGACGTGTTATTATAGTTTTTTATGTACTAGTACCCCAACCATGTCAAAATCGCCCCAAACTTATTGCATTTGTTTGTGCTACATTTGTGCTGCTTTTTTTTCTAACTATTATAAGTTTGTTTAATTTTTATGTTAACATTTTATGATCCATTACCAGAACCCCAACCATGTCAAAATCTCCCCAAACTTGTCGCTTTTGTTTGTGCTACATTTGTGCTGGTTTGTGTTATTTATTTGTAACTGTTATAGTTATGTTAAGTGTTTATGTTAACATTTTATGATTCATAACCAGTAACCCAACAATGTCAAAATCTCTGCAAACTTGTCGCTTTTGTTTGTGCTACATTTGTGCTGGTTTATTCTGTTATTTTTTTGTTTGAACAATTATAGTTTTTATGTTATCAACTTGACCCAAACATTTGTGCTACGTTTGTGCTGCAAAAGTTAATTTTTCTAACTATTATTGTCTATTATAATTTTTATGTTGAGTTTTTATGTTGTTAACGTGTTATTATTCATAACCATCCCCCACATCTTGTTAAAATCTTCCCAAACTTGTCGCTTATGTTTGTGCTACATTTGTGCTGGTTTGTGCTGCTATGTTTTTGTAACTATTATAGTTTTTATGTTATTAACATTTCATGATCCATAACTAGTTCCCCAACCATGTCAAAATCGCCCCAAACTTATTGCACTTGTTTGTGCTACATTTGTGCTGCTATTTTTTTCTAACTATTATAAAGTTTATGTTTAATTTTTATGTTAACATTTTATGATCCATTACCAGTACCCCAACCATGTCAAAATCTCCCCAAACTTGTCGCTTTTGTTTGTGCTACATTTGTGCTGGTTTGTGTTATTTATTTGTAACTTATAGTTATGTTAAGTGTTTATGTTAACATTTTATAATTCATAACCAGTAACCCAACAATGCCAAAATCTCCGCAAACTTGTCGCTTTTGTTTGTGCTACATTTGTGCTGGTTTGTTCTGTTATTTTTTTGTTTGAACAATTATAGTTTTTATGTTATTAACAACCAGTACCCCAACCATGTAAAAATCTTCCCAAACTTGACCCAAACATTTGTGCTATGTTTGTGCTGCAAAAGTTAATTTTTCTAACTATTATAGTCTATTATAATTTTTATGTTGAGTTTTTATGATGTTAACGTGTTATTATTCATAACCAGCCCGCACATCTTGTTAAAATCTTCCCAAACTTGTCGCTTATGTTTGTGCTACATTTGTGCTGCTATGTTTTTGTAACTATTATAGTTTTTATGTTATTAACATTTTATGATCCATAACTATTATAAAGTTTGTTTAATTTTTATGTTAACATTTTATGATCCATTACCAGAACCCCAACCATGTCAAAATTTCCCCAAACTTGTCGCATTTGTTTGTGCTACATTTGTGCTGCAATTTTTTTGTCACTATTATAGTTTTTATGTTAACATTTTATGATTTTATAACCAGTACCTCACTGGTTATAAAATCATAAAATGTTTTTAAATGTTTTTAAATGTTAACCAGTACCCCTAAGGTTATAAAATCATAAAATGTTAACATAAAAACTATAATAGTGACAAAAAAAATTGCAGCACAAATGTAGCACAAACAAATTTGGGGAGATTTTGACATGGTTGGGGTTCTGGTAATGGATCATGAAATGTTAATAACATAAAAACTAAACATTAACATTAATAGTTAAAAAAAATAAAAAAATTTAAAAAGCAGCACAAACCATCACAAACGTAGCACAAACAAAAGCGACAAGTTTAGGGAGATTTTGACATGGTTGGGGTACTGGTTATGAATCATAAAATGTTAACATAAAAACTATAATAGCTACAAAAACAAAAAATTGCAGGACAAACCAGCACAAATGTAGCACAAACAAATGCGATAAGTTTGGGGAGATTTTGACCATGTCAAAATATCCTCAAACTTTTTGCTTATGTTTGTGCTACATTTGTGCTGGTTTGTGCTGGTATTTTCTTGTAACTATTATAGAATTTATGTTTAGTTTTTATGTTATTAACATTTTATGATTCATAACCACTATCCCAACCATGTCAAAATATCCCCAAACTTGTTGCTTTTGTTTGTGCTACATTTGTGCTGCTATTTATTTTATTTTTTTAACTATTGTAGTTTTTATGTTTAGTTTTTATGTTATTAACAATAAGTACCCCAACCATGTCAAAATCTTCCCAAACTTGACCCAAACATTTGTGCTACGTTTGTGCTGCAAAAGTTAATTGTTGTAACTATTATAGTTTTTTTGCCATGGGGCTGGTTATTAATAATAAAACGTTAATAACATAAAAAATATATATAATAGTGAGACAAAAATCGTACGCTAAACGATTGGGACAAGTTTAGGGAGATATTGACAAGGTGGGGTGTCACCAGTCAGAAAATGTATTTTAGAATAACTTAAAAACCTAAGTGGCACAAACAAACATTTTTTTTAATTAATTTTAATATTTGCAATCATAAAGGGGGGCAACTTCACTCAGGGAGTTTTGGTCTCTTGCATCCACACTGCAAAAAGTCAGTGTTCAAAAACAAAGAAAAAGAAAAAAAAAAAAATTAGGGGTATTTTATTTGAACTAAGCAAAATTATCTGCCAATAGAACAAGAAAATTCGGCTTGTCAAGACTTTCCAAAACAAGTAAAATTAGCTAACCTCAATGAACCAAAAAATACCTTAAAATAAGTATATTCTCACTTATAACAAGTGCACTTTTCTTGGTAAAAAAAAAAAAAAAAGAGACCAAAAATATTCTTAAATTAAGTAAATGCTAGTGCCATTATCTTGACATAATGATATGCGCTCAGCATTTTTTTTTCATGCTTGAAGTAAGAAATTATTACTTTAAAAAAGTAGTTTTATACTTGTGAGTAGGGATGTCCGATAATATCGGACTGCCGATATTATCGGCAGATAAATGCTTTAAAATGCAATATCGGAAATTATCAGTTTCAAAAAGTAAAATTTATGACTTTTTAAAACGGCGCTGTGTACACGGACGTAGGGAGAAGTACAGAGCGCCAATAAACCTTAAAGGCACTTCCTTTGCATGCCGGCCCAATCACATAATATCTACGGCTTTTATAATCATTTATAATCATATTTTGGTCAATGGTCAACAAAATAAACAAACAGTTGTACATTCATCGATTGAAAATGAAAATGTTGCAGACCGAAAGGGTTTAGGCTGAAGTTGAACACTTATTGCGCCTAACCCCGTAAACAATGTCAAGTACAAGATGAACTTCCGAAAATTGTGAAATGTCTTTTGTACAACATATTATAAATACACATTATACACAACATAAACACAGTTCAATTATATACACAGTAAAGGCATGTGAAATATCCTTGTGCACGTGTTAAACCGTTGTACCAATTTATATACTATATACCAGTGGTTCTCAAATGGGGGTACGCGTACCCCTGGGGGTACTTGAAGGTATGCCAAGGGGTACGTGAGATTTTTTTTTTAAATATTCTAAAAATAGCAACAATTCAAAAATCCTTTATAAATATATTTATTGAATAATACTTCAACAAAATATGAATGTAAGTTCATAAACTGAACATCAAATCAAGTAGGCTATTCCATTCATTACAATGCAACAATGCTACAATGCAATATTCAGTGTTGACAGCTACGTTTTTTGTGGACATGTTCCATAAATATTGATGTTAAAGATTTCTTTTTTTTGTGAAGAAATGTTTAGAATTAAGTTCATGAATCCAGATGGATCTCTATTACAATCCCCAAAGAGGGCACTTTAAGTTGATGTTTAATGCATCCAGAGGGGCATCACAACAGAATTAGGCATAATAATGTGTTAATTCCACGACTGTATGTATTGGTATCGGTTGATATCGGAATCGGTAATTAAGAGTTGGACAATATCGGATATCGGTAAAAAAGCCATTATCGGACATCTCTGCTTGTGAGTGTTGATGACACAGCTTTGCAACAGTTGATATTCTAGTTTCAAGCATGTTTTACTCAATATAGGTCATCAAATCTCAGCAACAAGCTGAAATATCTTACTGAGATCATTTACAGGCATGTGATTTTTCCGTCTAAAGTCGGAATTCCGTCTTTTTTAATCTCGGGGGGAAAAAAAAAATTATCTCCCGTTTTTCCGTTTTTTTTCCCGACCCTAAATCAAGATTCGAGACGTAGTTTATATTACGCCGTAGTTGATTGGTCGATATGTTCCTTGTGACCAATCAGGACATCTGTTATGAATGATGACGTTAATAACGTCATCATTCATAATGGTTATTACCGCCATTTTCCATATGTAAACGATGTCGGTTCTCGAGAGAAAGGACGCTTTACGAGTAAAAGAAATTGATAAACATGTCAAAAATAAGTTTCGATGGGACTGGATGGAAAGGGAAATCACTGATACTGTTGGGAAGAAGGAAGTTACGACTTTGTTCGGTGATTTTATCCGGAAAATCGATCGTCCCGGAAAGGTTTTGTGCACGTGGTGTCATGATAATACATACTTGCCAACCTTGAGACCTCCGATTTCGGGAGGTGGGTGGGGTGGGCGTGGTCGGGGTGGGACGGGGGCGTGGTTGGGGGCGTGGCTAAAAGGGGAGGAGTATATTTACAGCTAGAATTCACCAAGTCAAGTATTTCATACATATATATATATATATATATATATATATATATATATATATATATATATATATATATATATATGTAAGAAATACTTGACGTTCAGTGAATCCTAGCTATATATATATATATACGTATATATATGTATTTTATTATATATATATATATATATATATATATATATATATATATATTTATTTTATTTTATATATATATATATATATATATATATATATATATATATATATAAAATAAATACTTGAATTTCAGTGTTCATTTATTTACACATATACATACACATAACACTCATCTACTCATTGTTGAGTTAAGGGTTGAATTGTCCATCTTCTCTGTCACTATTTTTCGAACCATGCTGAACACCTCCGATGATGCATTCTGTGTGGCACGCACAAAAGTGCTTTCATCAAATGCACTAGATGGCAGTATTGTCCTGTTTAAGAGTGTCACAACATTGCTGTTTACGGCAGACGAACTGCTTTACGGTATACAAAAACGTGACTGCTGTTGTTGTGTGTTGTTGCCACGCTGGGAGGACGTTAATGAAACTGCCTAATAATAAACCCACATAAGAAACCAAGAACTCGGCCTCGATCATTCTACAGTTATAACGTCATTGGGCAGGTATGCTGTTTATGTTGTGGGTCCATGAGAACCTGAGTCCGCCTGAATTTCGGGAGATTTTCGGGAGAAAATTTGTCCCGGGAGGTTTTCGGGAGAGGCGCTGAATTTCGGGAGTCTCCCGGAAAATCCGGGAGGGTTGGCAAGTATATGATAATATTGACTATGGATCACGAGGTTTCAAGGCTTTGGAAGTACATGCGAAACGCCAAAAACATATGAAACAACTTGAAGCAAGGTATGTTCTATTAATGATGTTTTCATGTCTTTAAACACTAAAATATTTTCTTCAAATGGTGCTGTCTTTGTTCATTTTAGCATGTTAAATTGGTGAAAAACCAGGAGCTTGGCTGGACCAGGTCCAGCCAGGTCCAGACTGGACCCCTGGAAATTTTTTCAGTCTTTTTCATTGTGGTCAAATCACATGCCTGCATTTAGGACCAAAACAAGTAAAACACTCTAACATAAAATCTGCTTCGTGAGAAGAATGATCTTATCAGACAGAAAATAAGCAAATATCACACCTTATTTGAGATATTTAATCTTACTTAGATTTCAGTTTTTGCAGTGCAGTTACTGCTACGTTTTCACAAAGTTTGCAAAATTGTGCGAGTCTTAAAAAAAATTAAAAAAAGAAGTAATTTCAAAACAATTTTAGGCAGACTTTAATAAATGACTACAAGATCTTAGCACGCAGTGACCCGTCATCTTGTCATCACCTGGAGCCGCTCTTCTCAGTTTCCATAGCGATGCCAGATGGCTCTATTGACTAAAAGAGCCCGAGCAGGAAGTGTGCCTCCGTATTGACCTTCGTTCTGTCTGGACTGCGCCAATCGTCTCCTCCGAGCCCTCTCGGTGGGGGGAGGACGTGTTCTTTTCCTTTCTGGATCGAAAAACAGACGACAGGAGGAGGAGGAGTGTGTTGGTTAGCGAGTAAGTCACGTTCTGGGGTGAAATATTTGTTTGTTTTTTTCGCTCAGGAGTTGGCGAGGAGCTGACAGGACAGGAGACGGTTCCGGTGGACACTTCACAGGTGAGTTGTTGTGTTATTATTAAGGAAACTTCAATTAAAAAAAGTGGTTTTAGGTTTTTGAAGAGCATCGAGTCATCTGTGATGATGATGAAGAAGAAGAGCAGCCCTGGTCTTCATGTGGTATGTCCTTTTAAGTCCTTGTTTTACCATTGAGGCTATCTGCGACCACATTGTGCCATCGGACGAAGCTTTATTGAAACAAAATGTATTTTTGAAGACGTGTTGCAGCAATGACGCACGAGTCCGTTTAGGAATGGGGTCCGACTTGTTCCCGGTCCTCCCCTCCGTCCGTCAGTCAAAAAGTCGAGCACTGGCTTTAACAAGCTCTCGCAAGAGTTTACATTTTGGTCCCGGAAAAGCACCAGTAAAAGTTGGTCCGTGGGGAGATGGAGGGATGTTTGGGCCGTCGCCTCGGTTACGGTCTTTCAGATTTCTTCCTGTAAAAAATTGATAGCTTTTCCCGAGCTCGCGTTAAAGCTAAAATTCCTCATCTGTGCCTGGAAGCGTCTCAAACGTCTCGAGCGTTCTTCACGAGCGCGGCTCACTAAAGTCAATTATTCTGTCAAACTTTGTCGACGTTGACTGAGCGGAGAGATTTTAACCACGCAGACATGCCGGGGATGAGTACAAATACTGCAGGTCAACCGGTTTGTGAGTGTGCGCAGGAGTGGGTACAATAAAGAGGAAATGCCTTCCTGGTGCCCAGGATTTCCCTTCATGAGAGCAGAAAGTGGTTCATCTCATCAAGGGAGCTCATTTTCTACTCTAAACATAATCCATGTGGTCAAAGCCGAGCTGTTTCCCGTGTTTATGACATGCTACGCTAAAATTCTACGCGCTGATTCATCAAATTCAAGACGGTTGTCAAAATTCTTTAGGTGAAATCTTAACATTTTTCAGCACTTTGTGGCTGCTATCCGAAGCGTTTTCATTAGAATGGCTGTTACCTTGTGACAAAGCCTAGCTGTTTCCTGTGTTTATGACATGCTACGCTAAAATTCTACAAGCTAATGCTTCAAAATCAAGAAGGTTGTCACAATGTGTCAAAATATAACATTTTCCAGATTTTGTGGTGTGTTAATTGTCTCTTATCTGAAACATTTTTCTTTGGATGGTTGCGTTACCTTTTGACAAAGGCTAGCAGTTTTCCACGTTTATGACATGCTACGCTAAAATTCTACAAGCTAATGCTTCAAATTCAAGAAGGTTGTCACAATTTGTCAAAATGTAAAATTTTCTAGATTTTGTGGTGTGTTAAATGTCTCTTATCTGAGACATTTTCCTTTGAATGGTTGTGTTACCTTGTGACAAAGCCTAGCTGTTTTCTGTGTTTATGACATGCTACGCTAAAATTTTACAAGCTAATGCTTCAAATTCAAGATGGTTGTCACAATTTGTCAAAATGTAACATTTTCCAGATTTTGTGGTGTGTTAATTGTCTCTTATCTGAAACATTTTCCTTTGGATGGTTGTGTTACCTTTTGACAAAGCCTAGCTGTTTTCTGTGTTCATGACATGCTACGCTAAAATTCTACAAGCTAATGCTTCAAATTCAAGAAGGTTGTCACAATGTGTCAAAATATAACATTTTCCAGATTTTGTGGTGTGTTAATTGCCTCCTATCTGAAACATTTTCCTTTGGATGGTTGTGTTACCTTGTGACAAAGCCTAGCTATTTCCTGTGTTTATGACATGCTACGCTAAAATTCTACAAGCTAATGCTTCAAATTCAAGAAGGTTGTCACAATGTGTCAAAATATAACATTTTCCAAATTTTGTGGTGTGTTAATTGTCTCTTATCTGAACATTTTCCTTTGGATGGTTGTTACCTTTTGACAAAGCCTAGCCTTTTCCTGTGTTTATGACACGCTGCGCTAAAATTCTACGCGCTGATTCATCAAATTCAAGATGGTTGTCAAAATTCTTTAGGTGAAATCTAAAATTTTTCAGCACTTTGTGGTGTGTTAACTGGCTGGTGTCCGAAGCGTTTTTATTTGAATGGCTGTTACCTTGTGACAAAACCTAGCTGTTTTCTGTGTTTATGACATGCTACGCTAAAATTCTACAAGCTAATGCTTCAAATTCAAGATGTTTGTCACAATTTGTCAAAATGTAACATTTTCCAGATTTTGTGGTGTGTTAATTGCTTCTTATCTGAAACATTTTCCTTTGGATGGTTGTGTTACCTTGTGACAAAGCCGAGCTGTTTCCTGTGTTTATGACATGCTACGCTAAAATTCTACAAGCTAATGCTTCAAATTCAAGAAGGTTGTTACAATGTGTCAAAATATAACATTTTCCAGATTTTGCGGTGTTTTAATTGCCTCTTATCTGAAACATTTTCCTTTGGATGGTTGTGTTACCTTTTGACAAAGGCTAGCAGTTTTCTGTGTTTATGACATGCTATGCTAAAATTTTACATGCTAATGCTTCAAATTCAAGAAGGTTGTCACAATGTGTCAAAATGTAACATTTTCCAGATTTTGTGGTGTGTTAATTGCCCCTTATCTGAAAAATTTTCGTTTGGATGATTGTGTTACCTTGTGACAAAGCCTAGCTTTTTCCTGTGTTTATGACATGCTATGCTAAAATTCTAAAAGCTAGTGCTTCAAATTCAAGATGGTTGTCACAATTTGTCAAAATGTAAAATTGTCCAGATTTTGTGGTGTGTTGATTGCCTCTTATCTGAAACATTTTCCTTTGGATGGTTGTGTTACCTTTTGACAAAGCCTAGCTGTTTTCTGTGTTTATGACATGCTATGCTAAAATTCTACAAGCTAATGCTTCAAATTCAAGATGGTTGTAAAAATGTATTCGTCAAAATCAAAAATATTCCAGCTCTTTGTGGTGTGTTAACTGGTTATTATCCGAAGTGTTTTCCTTTGGATGGCTGTTACCTAATTGCGACAAAGGCTAACTGTTTCCTGTGTTTATGACATGCTACCCTAAAATTCTACAAGTCGAGGCTTCACGTTCAGCAAGGATGTGGGACCTTTTATCCAAGTTGGTTTACATTTTTGGGTATGATATGATAGCTTCCATTATATGCCAGCTGTTTCCTGTGTTTATGACATGCTAAACTGTTACAAGCTGAGGTTTTAAATTCAAGATGGAGAAGTTTTAAGTGTTTAAAGTGACTGTTTGTTGACCTTACTCGGCTGGCTAGAGGGCGCTAACTTTTGAAAGTGTTGTAAGCATTATACAGCGTCCTTTTCCTTTTTATTTTTTATTTTTGGCCTGTCCAGCCACTGTGGCAAATCATATAGTTGATGTAGATGCCCATATCTGCTGTACAGATTTACTTTACAAAAGAGAATAATAATAATAATAATAGATTTTATTTGTAAAAAGCACTTTATATTGAGTAAACAACCTCAAAGTGCTACAGTGTATTAAAAAAATAAAAAAATAAAAAGATAATAAAAAATAAATAAAAATAAAAACTAGAACAGCCAAATAGCTAGAATTAGTATGCATATATCTA
The DNA here is from genome assembly GCF_033978685.3 of Nerophis lumbriciformis. Taxonomy (NCBI): domain Eukaryota; kingdom Metazoa; phylum Chordata; class Actinopteri; order Syngnathiformes; family Syngnathidae; genus Nerophis; species Nerophis lumbriciformis. The sequence goes on along the minus strand of NC_084558.2, from coordinate 43,134,674 downwards.
AAAAAAAAAAAAAAAAAAGGCTTTTTTAAAAAGAAGGGTTTTTAAGCTTTTTTTTTAAAGCATCCACAGTCTGTGGTGCCCTCAGGTGGTCAGGGAGAGCTATCCACAGACTGGGAGCGGCGGAGCAGAAAGCCCGGTCTCCCATTGTTTGTAGCTTTGTCCTCGGAGGTTGGAGGAGGTTAGCCTGTCCGGAGTCGAGTGGAGGATTTGGGGGTGAGTAGCTGAGATAGGCTCCAGCACCCCCCGCGACCCCAAAGGGAATAAGCGGTAAAAAATGGATGGATGGATGGATAGTTCTTTGAGGTAGAGGGGGGCATTTCCATGGAGGCACTGGTGGGTTAGTAGGGAGACTTTGTTTTCAATCCTGAGTGTGGAATACTTCTCTTGTTGCCTTATTCGTATTTGACTTCATTAAATGGATTTATATTAATGTTTGGTGCAGCCGAACCGGAGCATGTGGGGGAAATTGCAGGGACAAGAGGAGGATAAGACAAAGACAACAACAGAGCAACATCAGCAAATAGGATATGTACAAATATGATAGTAAAAGTGATAGCAGAGAAGCAGTTAGTGAAGTAAACAACACAGACATGACAATGAGCATTAAATCACTGCAAATGGAGCAATACAAATAACACTATTGATAATGAATGATAACAATAATTACCTCTATTATCAACAATACAATTGTTTCAAATGCAACGATACATACCATATTTTCCGGACTATAAGGTGCACTTAAAATTCTTTTTTCCCCCTCAAAACTCGACAGTGCGCCTTATAACCTGGTGCGCCTAATGTAAGGAGTAAGTTTGGTTGAGCTTACCCACCTCAAAGCTATTTTATTTGGTACATGGTGTAATGATAAGTGTGAACAGTAGATGACGGTCAATCATAATAGATACGTGTAGACTGCACTATGACGGCAATATGACTCAAGTAAACAACAACATTTTATATGTTCCATTGAAAATATACAACATTACACACGGCGCTCAAAAATCTATCAACATTTTTTAGTACGACTTTGGTAAGCTATGAAGTCGCACCGCTTGAAGGATTGTCTGCGCAATAAACATAGGAGTATTATTATGGTGTGTGTATAAGGTAAGACATATTATCTGGCGTTTTGTTTCGCAATATTATGCAAAAGCAACTTTTCTTACCTTCTGGTACCTGCTGATCTGTATTTGGGATCTGTATAAGTCCTGAAAAATTGCGCGCATCCGCACCGACACCGTAGTCAATAAGCTTCTTCTTTTTCTATCTTTTTGTTATAGGACATTCATCCTCCACTGTTGCCATTTCTAATATAAAGTAGTGTAAAGTTGTTACTTATATCTGTCAGTAAACTCTCCATGAAAGCACTAAAACATACCGGTGTAGTGAGTTTACATTATTCACCCAAGAAACTTTAGTTTTAGAGAGTTCCGGTCAGACGGTTTTTCACGGGACACATTTCCTGTGTTTTGTTTCCGTAATGTAATGAAGCTGGCGTCGTTAGCATTAGCTAATATGCTAACGCATTTACGAGGGTCCGTGTTAGTATTATTAACTTCAACAAAATCTCGTTGTTCATGTATGACTTAAGTGTTATTATGACAATGACAATAAAGGAATTGATTGATTGATTATTGTATTGTTTCAGTTTCACAAATTACTCAGTGAAATCACCAAAACATCACCGTGGAGGTATTGATTCTGTTTGGCTGATTGGAGAGTTGGCTTCCGCAGCTACTTGGTTCATGACTACGACTTCTGTTTTGTTTGATCAGCTGTTTTACTGCCGTGTTAGACATCATTTGGAAACAATTAAGGTATCTAAAAAAAACATTTACAGATTATTTCTGTGTAAATAACTCATTCCACAACGCACTGTATTTTCTGGACTATAAGGCGCACTTAAAATCCTTTTTTTTTTCTTCAAAACTCGACAGTGTGCCTTATAACCCGGTGCGCCTAATGTAAAGAATATGTTTGGTTGAGCTTACCCACTTCAAAGCAATTACGAGCAAGTACGACTTTGGTAAGCTATGAAGCCACACCGCTTGATGGATTGTCGGCGCATTAAACATACGAGTATTATTATGGTGTGTGTATAAGGTAAGACATATTATCTGCCGTTTTGTTTCGCAATATTATGCAAAACCAACTTTTCTTACCTTCTGGTACCTGCTGATCTGTATTTGGGATCTGCATAAGTCCTGAAAAATTCCGCGCGTGTGCACCGATGCCGTAGTCAATAAGCTTCTTCTTTTTCTTTATCTTCTTGTTATGGGACATTCATCCTCCGCTGTTGCCAGTTCTAATATAAAGTAGTGTAAAGTTCTTACTTATATCTGCCAGTAAACTCGCCATCAAAGCGCTAAAACATACCGGTGTAGTGAGTTTACATTATTCACCCAAGGAACTTTAGTTATTAGAGAGTTCCGGTCGGACGCTTTTTCACGGGACACATTTCCTGTGTGTTGTTTCCGGATGAGGAGATGCTGCTCCGTTATTGATTGAAGTCAAGTCTGAATGTCATTAAAACAGTTAGCTCCATCTTTTGACACTTATTCCACTCTCGTCCTTGCACGCTACACTGCTACAACAAAGATGACGGGGAGAAGACGCTGCCGAAGGTGAGCCACGTAAATAAAACCGCCCACAAAACGTCGCATCCGGAAGCGACTGTCAGAAAGCGGCTTGAAGATGATCTGTAAAACATCATCAATGCAACATTTTGAGCAAAGAACCACCATGACATGTTATGTAGACCACAAGGAAGTGTTTTCCATTTAGAAAAAATAATAATAATATGACTCCTTTAATGCGCCTTATAATCCGGTGCGCCTAATATATGAAAAAAGATTAAAAAATAGACCATTCATCGGCAGTGTGCCTAATAATCCGGTGCGCCCTATGGTCTGGAAAATACGGTATATGTAATGATAACTTGAATTACAAAATAAAGCAGATAAATGGAGGGTAAGAAAGAGAAGCAAAATGTATTAACCTTGTAGATTGTTATAGTAATAATAGGTCAAGCTTTATCAGTGTGCTGTGTCTTAGCCAGTTTCCCCTATAGCATTGTTTTTCAACCCTAGTGTGCCGTGAGATACAGTCTGGTGTGCCGTGGAAGATGATCTAATTTCACCTATTTTGGTTAAAAATATTTTTTGCAAACCAGTAATTATTGTCTGCAAATGATGTGTTGTTGTCTCGAGCTCGGCAGAGTAACCGTGTAATACTCTTTCATATCAGTAAGTGGCAGCAGGTAGCTAATTGCTTTGTAGATGTCGGAAACAGCGGGTGGCAGGTAAAAAGGTGTCTAATGCTTAAAGCAAAAATAAACAAAAGGTGAGTGCCCCTAAGAAAAGGCATTGAAGCTTAGGGAAGGCTATGCAGAAGAGAAACTAAAACTGAACTGGCTACAAAGGGGGAAAAAAACAGAATGCTGGACGACAGCAAAGACTTACTATGGAGCAAAGACGGCGTCCACAATGTACATCTGAACATGACATGACAATCACCAATGTCCCCACAAAGAAGGATAAAAACTACTGAAATATTCCTGATTGTTAAAACAAAGTAGATGCGGGAAATATCGCTCAAAGGAAGACATGCAACTGCTACAGGGAAATACCAAAAAAAGAGAAAAAGCCACCAAAATAAGAACTAAAACACCTACTTTGAGACAAGAGCTATATTGATGCATGCTTGGTTATGGTTTAAAGTCATATCCAACAATTGCGAGAACGACTTTTTATTGTCAACATCGGCTACTGAGTTTCATTTTTGTATGTTTTCTGCTGGTGGTGTGCCTCCGCATTTTTTCAATGGAAAAAAAAAGTGCTTTGGCTCAAAAAAGGTTGGGTAACCCTGCCCTAGGGGAACAACGTTAATATATGTTTGATGAAAGGTGATTATATGCATATGTACTTGTGTATGTACAGTATGGGTATATGTATGTTTGTACAGTGCATGTGCGTGTGTATGTATGTACTGTATGTGGGAGCGTATGTATATATGTACGTAGGTAAGTACCTATGTGTGCCAGCGTCTTTAAGCGTCACCATATAAAATGTACACACACGAATTAGTTCTACTTGTTGCCAATAGCCTATAGTAGCAACAACATGACTGCAAAATGTTAGTTGCTTCTCTGGATTCTTTTGGTGTATGTAGACATGCTGTGGGTGTGTACAGTACATGTGTATGACGCAGCCGTGAGTGACAGCAGGCCCTTAAACCACTAATGATATTATAAGCTATAGGTTGATGTCCTAACTAACCCTTTCCTACATGCTAAGCTAACTTTCTACAAGCTCTGGCTTCATTAGGGACGGCGTGGCGCAGTGGAAGAGTGGTCGTGCGCAACCCGACAGTCCCTGGTTCAATCCCCACCTAGTGCCAACCTCGTCATGTCCGTTGTGTCCTGAGCAAGACACTTCAGCCTTGCTCCTGATGGGTGCTGGTTAGCGCCTTGCATGGCAGCTCCCTCCATCAGTGTGTGAATGTGTGTGTGAATGGGTAAATGTGGAAGTAGTGTCAAAGCGCTTTGAGTACCTTGAAGGTAGAAAAGCGCTATACAAGTACAACCCATTTATCATTATTTATTATTTATATTCACTAAACAATACTAAACTCACACGTTTTCAGTGTTTATGGCGTGTTACGCTAACCGTCTCGTTTCTGGTTTGTCATATTTCGGGTGGTTGTGCTACCTGACGACAAAGCCTAGCTATTTTTATTGGTATTCAAAATGCTCAGCTAACTCGCTAGAAGCTAATTTAAGATGTAAACAATACAAAAAAAAAGGCATGTTCCCAGTGTTTACTGTGTTAACCTAAATGGTATTTGAAGTTTCATATTTTGGGTGGTTGTGTGACCGGACCACAAAGTCTAGCTACATTTTGTGTTTTTGACATGCTAAGCTAACTTGCTACAAGCTAAGGCTTCATATGGTGTGAAGCCTTAGATCTAAACAATACTAAACACACAAGTTTTCAGTGTTTATGGTGTGTTAAGCTATCCGGCTCGTTTCTGAAATGTCATATTTCGGGTGGTTGTGCGACCTTGGGACAAAACCTAGCTACTTTCTTTGTTTTCAACATACTAAGCTAAGTTGCTACAAGCTGATTCAAGGTTTAAACAATACAAAACACGCACGTTTCTAGTGTTTACTGTGTTAACCTAACTAGAAAGTTTCATATTTTGGGTGGTTGTTCTACCAGACCACAAAGTCTAGCTATATTTTGTGTTTCTGACATGCTAACAGAGGTGGGTAGAGTAGCCAGAAATTGTACTCAAGTAAGAGTACTGTTACTTTAGAGATGTATTACTCAAGTAAAAGTAATGAGTAGTCACCCAAATATTTACTTGAGTAAAAGTAAAAAGTATGTTGTGAAAAAATTACTCAAGTACTGAGTAACTGATGAGTAACATACACACACATATCATATATATATATATATATATATATATATATATATATATATATATATATATATATATATATATATATATATATACATATATACACATACATTGATATATACAGTATATCATTTATATTTATTTATTTTGCCGTTTTTGTTTACATGTTAAAGGTGTTTTAATGAATATACATGCATGTTTAACACATATAGATTCCTTTCTTTCATGAAGACAAGAATATAAGTTGGTGTATTACCTGATTCTGATTACTTGCATTGACTGTAATCAGACAGTAGTGCTGATAGCGTCCACGTTTTCAAATGCAGGAGAAAAAAAGTTCCTCCTTTCTGTCTAATACCACATGAAAGTGGTTGGTTTTTGGTATCTTATTTGTCCAGCTTCCATATTCGTTTTCACACACTTTACAAGAAATACATTGGCGGCAAACTCCGTAGCTTGCTAGCTTGTTTGCGCTGGCTTTCGGAGACTCTTATTTTGAGCGATGGAGCGGCACTTTTATTGTGAAGACAGGAACTGTGCAGTCAGTCTTTAGGCTTGTGACGGGATGTACGTTTGAAATAAAAAAGTGTCTTTTTTCCTTCACACTTTTGATTGATTGATTGATTGAAACTTGTATTAGTAGATTGCACAGTACAGTACATATTCCGTACAATTGACCACTAAATGGTAACACCCCAATAAGTTTTTCAACTTGTTTAAGTCAGGTCATGTGACCGCCTGGCTCTGTTTGATTGGTCCAACGTCACCAGTGACTGCATCTGATTGGTGGAACGGAGTGAACGTCACCAGTGACTGTATTTGTTGAAACGCAGGCACTATGACAGACCAAAACAAACAAAGTGTGCATTAACAGATCGATTAAAATGAGTAGCGAGTAGCGAGCTGAATGTAGATAAAAGTAGCGGAGTAAAAGTAGCGTTTCTTCTCTATAAATATACTCAAGTAAAAGTAAAAGTAAGTTGCATTAAAACTACTCTTAGAAGTACAATTTATCCCAAAAGTTACTCAAGTAGATGTAACGGAGTAAATGTAGCGCGTTGCTACCCACCTCTGCATGCTAAGCTAACTTGCTACAAGCTAAGGCTTTGTATTCAAGATGGTGTGAAGCCTTAGATCTAAACACTAAACAATACTGAACACACAAGTTTTCAGTGTTTATGGCGTGTTAAGCTAACCGTCTTGTTTCTGAAATGTCATATTTCGGGTCGTTGTACGACCTGGGGACAAAATCTAGCTATTTTCTTTGTTTTCAACATGCTAGGCTAAGTTGCTACAAGCTGATTCAAGGTTTAGACAATACAAAACACGCACGTTTGTAGTGTTTACTGTGTTAACCGAACTAGAAAGTTTCATATTTTGGGTGGTTGTTCTACCAGACCACAAAGTCTGGCTATATTTTGTGTTTCTGACATGCTAAGCTAACTTGCTGCAAGCTAAGGCTTTGTATTCAAGATGGTGTGAAGCCTTAGATCTAAACAATACCAAACACACAAGTTTTCAGGGTTTATGGCATGTTAAGCTAAGCGGCTCGTTTCTGAAATGTCATATTTCGGGTTGTTGTGCGACCTGGGGACAAAATCTAGCAACTTTCTTTGTTTTCAACATGCTATGCTAAGTTGCTACAAGCTGATTCAAGGTTTAAACAATACAAAACACGCACGTTTCTAGTGTTTACTGTGTTAACCTAACTAGAAAGTTTCATATTTTGGCTGGTTGTGTTACCTGACCACAAAGTCAAGCTACATTTTGTGTTTTTGACATGCTACGCTAACTTGCCGCAAGCTAAGGCTTTGTATTCAAGATGGTGTGAAGCCTTAGATCTAAACAATACTAAACACACAAGTTTTCAGGGTTTATGGCATGTTAAGCTATCCGGCTCGTTTCTGAAATGTCATATTTCGGGTCGTTGTGCGACCTTGGGACAAAACCTAGCTACTTTCTTTGTTTTCAACATGCTAAGCTAAGTTGCTACAAGCTGATTCAAGGTTTAAACAATACAAAACACGCACGTTTCTAGTGTTTACTGTGTTAACCTAACTAGAAAGTTTCATATTTCGGTTGGTTGTGTTACTTGACCAAAATGTCAAGCTACATTTTGTGTTTTTTACATGCTAAGCTAACTTGCTGAGGCTTCTTATTTTGAGATACCTTGACTCTGTTTATTTTGTTTTAAAGGTAATACTCATACGTTTTTGTTAAAACAACTGCACAATTTCAAAGTCTGCGATTTTTTTTTTATTCCAGTAAACCGGGCACACATGCAGTCTCAGGGTGTCCAGTTCTCCCAGAATGCAACGGTACCTGCACCTTCCATGAACGACTGCAGCAGCGACGTGACACAGGTTCGCTACCATCAAAAGTAACTTTTATTCGAAACTTTATGACAGTTGAGGATGGTAAAACGTGACTTGAAACACTGGCGGTTTTAACCTCTTAAGGCCCAAGCTGTTTGTTTACATGCTTTTTTCTTAATTTCCCTTTGGAAAAAAAGGTATCACATTATACGCAGAGGTGTGGACATTGCAAAAAAAAAAAAAGCTAAGATAAAAATAAAAGCTGAGATAGGCTCCAGCGACCCCCCGCGACTCCAAAAGGGACAAGCGGTAGAAAATGGATGGATGGAAAAATTAAAAAATACTAAAAACTAGTGAAATCAACTCGCTGCATTGGCAGATTTTACTTGACAAGACATCCTAAATTAAGACTATAAATTTAGAAATTAGCAGGATTTTTAAGATATAAATAAGTATTTTATTCTGAAAACAAGCATTATTCCACTTGCATTTTTTTTTACATTAATCATTCTGGAGATGTTGAAGAATCTTTATTTTAACCTCTTAAGGCCCAAGCTGTTTGTTTACATGCTTTTTTCTTAATTTCCCTTTGCTGTTTGGGCTTATTGGACCCTAATTAGAATACAAACTAAGAATCACCTTTTGATATGATGTACTTAGTCCATAAGTACACAAACGTGTACTTCATGTTTAGTGACATGCTAATTCTTGTTTTTACACTTTTTTTTTTCCAATTCCATTGTATGTTATACCCTTCTGACACCACCAGATGGCAGTATAAGTGTCCACATAAGTGGCCATAAGGCCCCAATTCAGTAGTGTACACAATTTTGGAAATAAGAGCTAAAAGGTGCTGTCCACGCATGTGGCAACTAAGCCTTTAGAGGTTTTAAGATAGAGGGAGTTTGACCCTGGAACAGATCACTTCTGTGTCCTTGATTTTCACCTGATTTGTCTTTGGCCCAGGTCGGCGATGTGGACCCCGAGTGCGGCATCAGCGGCGTGACGAGTGACAGCACCGAGACCGATGCCGCCGCCGTTTCGGACACGGATGACCTCCTGGTTGCCACGGATACACCGCCACCGGTGCTCGCCACGGACCCTCTCATGGACGCCTCCATCCTCAGGTCTATAACGCTCCGTCCCATCAGCGGCGAGCGACCAAGCTTGTCTTTACACTAACGCAGTCTTTGTGTCGCCGCAGTCCCAGCCACGTGTCCCTGGAGCTGGACAGCGAGGACGACGGCGCAGAGAGGACTAGCCCCGCCCCCGACCTTGGTTGCACTCGCAGCCTCTCCGCCTCCTCAGCGCCTGTCCCCGCCTCCAAAGTAACAAACGTGCGGCTGCGCTCCTATTCGTACTCCAAAGTCGGCCTGCGTCCTTCCCGCTTCGTCCAGGATGGACACGCTTGCAGCACGGGTCAGTACCTCATCACTCTTTTCTCCCTTCAGGCCAACTTTTTACAAACTAACCCGCCTTCTAAGAGCGCTCAGGCGAGTGTGTGCGATTGATGTGTGTGTGCGGTGCGTGTCCTGTCCTGTAGATGTGCCATCTCACGGCGTCAGCCACAGTCGATCTCTCCTTCAGGCCCTCTCTCTGTCTAAGTCTCTGTCCCTGCTGCACCCTTCTAGTAAGTACTGGACCGCCCTCGGAGCCACGCCAGGCTCTGCTTTGCTAGCATGTCCGCGTCAGAGCTTTTATTTGTGCGAGTGTAACTTGAATGTGCCAGTGACAGGACGCTTTAAATGACATTTTTTTTTACCACAAACGTGTTCCTAGCCCCTTCCTGCTGTGACCCTGACAGGACTTGCCCACACTGGCTTCCACGGTACTCAGTTTTAGTCCTCGTATTTGGTTCAACGCTTAAAAATGTGTGTTTTAATAATGTTAAAATAGTTATTTTGCACACCCAAGATACATAATTGATCAAAACTAAAAGTGTATTACAACTAAATACCACTGCGGCCCAAAAAAAGCACAGCTGAGAAACACTTTTTTTTAGCTGTTTTCTAACCATTTTGACTTCGCGGCCCAAATTTTCCACATCAGCACAAATTATACTGTTCCTCTTTAGCAGTGGGGGCCCCCCCGTGGGGTTGCGGTGCGATGCGCATGTGACCCCGGGGGACACACTATCAGTATCATGCTTTAAACCAGGGGTGCTCATTACGACGATCGCGATCTACCGGTTGATCTCGGAGGGTGTGTCAGTCGATCACCAGCCAGGCATTAAAAAAATAGTCCTAAAAATGAGCGATCATAAATCTTCACTATGACGTCACTTTCGTCACTTGATTGACATTCACGGCACCCGAGGGTCTTCTGAGATGACGCTGGCTGCTGCCAGCTCATTAAAATTACCGACTGGAAGGCGAGAAACACTTTATTTCAACAGACTCTGGCGCCGTACCTGTCGTCAAAACTCCAAAGACCGACTGCACAGTTGCACAATAAAAGCTCTGCTTCATCCTGCCTGCGCTACCAAAATAAGAGTCTCAGAAAGCTGGCGTGCACAAGCTAGCAAGCTACGGAGTTTGCCGACACTGTATTTCTTGTAAAGTGTATACAAAGGAGTACGGAAGCTGGACAAATAAGATGCCAAAAACCAACCACTTTCATGTGGTATTGGACAGAAAGGAGGACTTTTTTTCTCCTCCATTCGAAAATGCGGACGTTATAATCACCACTGTCTGATTCCAATCAATGCAAATCATCACAATCAGGTAATACACCAACTTATATTCTTGTCTTCATGAAAGAAAGGAATCTATATGTATTAAACATGCTTGTATTATCTTTAACCACCTTTAACTTATTAACAATATTAACTATATGTGTTAAACATGCTTGTATTATCTTTAACCACCTTTAAGTTGTTAACAATATTAACTATGTGTTAAACATGCTTGTATTATCTTTAACCACCTTTAAGTTGTTAACAATATTAACTATATGTGTTAAACATGCTTGTTTTATCTTTAACCACCTTTAAGTTGTTAACAATATTAACTATTTGTGTTAAACATGCTTGTATTATTTTTAACCACCTTTAACTTGTTAACAATATTAACTATATGTGTTAAACATGCTTGCATTATCTTTAAACACCTTTAACTTGTTAACAATATTAACTATATGTATTAAACATACTTGTATTATCATTAAACACCTTTAATGTATTAACAATATTAACTATATGTGTTAAACATGCTTGCATTATCATTAAACACCTTTAACTTGTTAACAAAAACATATATTTCATAAATAAGTAAATATAAATTATATATATGAATGAGGTAGATCCCCACGACTTGATCAATTGAAAAGTAGCTCGCCTGCAGAAAAAGTGTGAGCACCCCTGCTTTAAACCCAGCTTCGAAAAGCTGAGCACTACAAAATGTGCTGAGTGTCGCCATTAATCCTGATTACTTTATTTTAGTGACAAAAATAAATAAAAATCAACTCCAATTGTTTTATATGTTGTGCTTTCGAGTTAATGTTGCTGATCAGTCTGAATTTATTGCAAATTGTTGAGTGTTTTAAATTGTATTTTTCAGTATCAAATGATTTAAGTCGGTCAAAAAAAATGTTTTGTTTAAATAAGGATTACTTTTTTTTTCAGGAAAATTTATGCACTTTAAATATGTTACAGACTAAAATAATATTAATAAACTTATTTGTTGTAAGTTAATCTATATATATATATATATATTTTTTTTTTTTTCTCTTTAATGTTAAGGATACAATGTTATGCAGAGGTGTACTTATAACAATTTTATACTGTTATTTATAGTCGCGGCGGAGAGTCGGGGGGAGGGCGTAACAGAAAATAATAGAGAAGCGCTGCACTAATATCTCGTTTATGCCTGTTAATTGGTTCCGGGCCTGACCATGATGAATAAATGTTCGCAAAGTAGGATTTATTATTTATTAAAAAAAGTAATTGCTGGAGCATAAACAAACTGTTGGTGAATAAATTGGTGCTGATACAAAATTCTAATTATTTTTTTATTATTTTTTTCAAGTAAATTACATTTATTATGCTCAGAATGTAACAATACGCAGCATTACTCATATGAACTAATACAAACAACTTTCCCTAGTCATGGTGCAAAAAAAAACGACAACAAAAATCCAACCAACACAAAACACGGTCACACATAACAAAACCTGCTCACTGAACTTAGTGGATACTATAAAATAAATTCTAATTATACATCATCAACTCCGACAAAAAAAAGTACTGCCCGAATCCCGCTGCTTCTGCCGGCCACAGATTCACGTAAAATCTAATGATGCCACGTTACAGTACCTTTACACTTTACACTTTAACGATCACTCCAGCAGCACTGAGAGCAGACTCAGCCAAACTACCTGTATGTAATGTTGCAATTTTCAATGCCAACAAAGCAACTGACAAAAAAAAAAAATGCTACTAGCTTGATGCTAGTACACACTGGCTTTGCTATTGACATGCTACTGATTAGCATTAGCGGTTTTACAGGGTGATTTCAACACCTCCGGATTTGCTAATGAAAACTACAACTAAGATGCGCGTTACAATCAAACGTCTGGTGCATAACAAGTACAATACTTACAGTATTAACACTTTTTTTGGACGCAACAAAAGACTAGATTTAGCAAACACTAATCCATACACTACTGCCATCTAACGTCTCAGACTTGCAACTGTAACTGAAACTCAGAAATGTGATCATTAAACAATAGAGATGTCCGATAATATCGAACTGCCGATATTATCGGCCGATAAATGCTTTAAAATGTAAAATCGGAAATTATCGGTATCGGTGTCAAAAAGTAAAATTTATGACTTTTTAAAACGCCGTTGTACGAAGTGGTACACGGACGTAGGGAGAAGTACAGAGCGCCAATAAACCTTAAAGGCACTGCCTTTGCGTGCCGGCCCAATCACATAATATCTACGGCTTTTCACACACACAAGTGAATGCAAAGCATACTGGTCACACTGAGGGTGGCCGTATAAACAACTTTAACACTGTTACAAATATGCGCCACACTGTGAACCCACACCAAACAAGAAAGACAAACACATTTCGGGAGAACATCCGCACCGTAACACAACATAAACACAACAGAACAAGTACCCAGAACCCCTTGCAGCACTAACTCGTCCGGGACGCTACCACCTCAACCCCGCCCCCTCAACCCCGCCCACCTCAACCTCCTCATGCTCTCTCAGGGAGAGCATGTCCCAAATTCCAAGCTGCTGTTTTGAGGCATGTTAAAAAAAAATAATGCACTTTGTGACTTCAATAATAATAAATATGGCAGTGCCATGTTGGCATTTTTTTGCCATAACTTGAGTTGATTTATTTTGGAAAACCTTGTTACATTGTTTAATGCATCCAGCAGGGAATCACAACAAAATTAGGCATAATAATGTGTTAATTCCACGACTGTATATATCGGTATCAGTTGATATTGGAATCGGTAATATTGGAATATCGGCAAAAAAAGCCATTATCGGACATCTCAATTAAACAACATCATCGACTCATTTTTAAATGTCGCAATAAAATAATCAGTTTTTACTATCAAAAACATGTAATATTTATTAACACAAAAGTACCGAGAATTGGTACCGGTATTGATTCCCAGATACCGGGAATTTGTACCGTATCAGTTCAATACCCATCCCTAGCCTCACCTACGCAGTATTTATTGATATATTATTTAAATTCATATTTTTTTTAAATAGGCACCTTTTTATCTTGCCTTGCAGTAAATTATAAGGGTATCAATATAGCAGCATTGTTGTGAAAGTGAAACATCTTTGGATGCAGGGCCTTAGGTTGTGTACATGTACCTAATTTTGTGGCCGACTTTGTGTACAGTATATGGGCTTCAAGTGCAACAAGGTGTCTGTACTGTAACAATATTGATGTGTGTGTTTGCATGTGTGGCGGCATGTGGATTGTCGTAACAAAGCTAGCCGGACATGACCGTCATGACCGCTGACTGCGCTTCAGCCTTGGCCCGCACACCCAAACCTGCAACATGTGTGTGATGAATGACGTTTAAGAAGAAATGTTAACACTAAATCTTCATTTTTTGTGTCCGCAGAGCAAAAAGCCTCAGAGCAGCCGCATGAGAAAAGGTACATTTTAAGTTGATTGCTTGCGTTATCTTCCATTCTAACAGCCTGGGTGACGCCTGTCCGTAACCACGGCAACCATGTTGCTTGGCAGCTTTCCTTTTGGTGTTCACTGGTGTTATAACCCCCCCTCCCTACACGCACACACACACACACTATGGAGGTGTACGCACACTTACAGTATCAGTGTGACCCTGAGCTACTGCACTTTTGCTCTCAGATATGAGCGACGGCCTCAAGGGCGCAAAACCGAAATGTGATGAGTGAGGAATGTCCCGCCGTGACGGAAGCCTCGCTTTTAACCCGTTTTTTAAAAAGATTTTATTATGCCCTTTTTCTTCCAAAAAAAAATTCATTAAAAAAAAAATGTTTCTCTTTAGTTTGAGGATTTTTTATACCTTTGCCAAGCACATATGCATTTAAAAAAAAAAAACTTGTGTCAATTTCTCTGTTGGTCAGTTTGATGTTAAATTATTTTTTTAAAAAACCTACAAACCAATTTCCATGAAACACATAGTGAGTTTAAAGCTCACATGTTACACTTTGAAATAGGACTGGGCGATAAAACCATATCAGTATTGTGGAAGTTGTCTCCTCGCAACTCCACTGTAGACACGGCACAAGAGCCAGGCGTGCAGTTTTAACAACGTTTTTAATGTGCATTTATTTGAGTCCAACTCTTTCTCCAGCAGAACGTGCTATCCTCTCTCTCCTCCTGCTCCCGGCCGCTTACTGTCAAAGACAACAGATGATTAGATTACCACGTACCACCTGTGAAATCTAATCATACTTGCCAACCTTGAGACCTCCGATTTCGGGAGGTGTGGGGGGCGTGGTTGGGGCCAGGGCGTGGTTAAGAGGGGAGGAGTATATTTACAGCTAGAATTCACCAAGTCAAGTATTTCATATATATATATATATATAAGAAATACTTGACTTTCAGTGAATTCTAGCTATATATATATATATATATATATATATATATATATATATATATATATATATATATATATATATATATATATGAAATACTTGACTTTCAGTGAATTCTAGCTATATATATATATATAATATATTTATTTTATATATATATATATATATATATATATATATATATAAGAGAAATACTTGAATTTCAGTGTTCATTTATTTACACATATACACACACATAACACTCATCTACTCATTGTTGAGTTAAGGGTTGAATTGTCCATCCTTGTTCTATTCTCTGTCACTATTTTTCTAACCATGCTGAACACCCTCTCTGATGATGCATTCTGCTTCGTCTCCTTGTTGTGTGCGCAGTTGTGCACTGCACTCTCTAAAAGCCGTAGATGTTATTGTCACATATGCATGTACAGTAGATGGCAGTATTGTCCTGTTTAAGAGTCTCACAACATTGCTGTTTACGGCAGACGAACTGCTTTACGGTAGACGAAAACGTGACCGCTGTTGTTGTGTGTTGTTGCCGCGCTGGGAGGACGTTAATGAAACTGCCTAACAATAAACCCACATAAGAAGCCAAGAACTCGCCCTCGATCATTCTACAGTTAAAACGTCATTGGGCAGGCACGCTGTTTATATTGTGGGAAAGCGGACTCAGGTCCGCATGGAGGTGGAGGGGGCGTGGCCTCCAGCTCCGCCTGAATTTCGTGAGATTTTCGGGAGAAAATTTGTCCCGGGAGGTTTTCGGGAGAGGCGCTGAATTTTGGGAGTCTCCCGGAAAATCCGGGAGGGTTGGCAAAGCAAGTATGAATCTAATCACCTGCCAGCTGTGTCTCGCCGTCAGCGCTGCCACGCCCCCGTCTGATGGTGCTCTGTCCTCAGCACCACGGACAGAGGCGGTGACCTTTGCTCCTGCAGGCAGCGCTGGCAACATCTCCCTCCACAAGTATATAGCGCGACAGACACTTAATTGATATCAATAAAAAAAATGCGTTCGATAAAATGTTCAATCGTTTTTTTTTCTTCTTCTTCGGAAGAAAGCGGAAGTTGCCAAGCAAGGTTGGTTGCATGAACAAAGGCACTCGCTCTCTGTTGTCTGTAGTTGTCTGGCAATTGATTCTTTGCATGGAGTGAGAAGAGAAAGTAAAAATGAAAAAAGTGTGTATAAAACGGGAAAAGCCACCTGGAGAGTATGGCGGGTTTTTGGGGAGATTTTAAAAGGGACCGTAGTCAAACCAATGTGGTCTGTAAATGATGCAATACCGGTAATATCGCAACACCTTAGCCGCGCTCACCATTTAGAGCAGTGGTGCCCAACCACTGGTCTGCAGACCGGTACCGGTCCGTGAAGCATTTGCTACCGGGCCGCAGAGAAACATAAAATAATTTATAAAGGACTGCATGTTCTTCAACTTAACTTTGGCCTGTCCCACTAGACCAGGGGTGTCAAACTTGTTTTCATTGAGGGCCACACCGCAGTCATGGCTGCCAATAGAGGTCCGCTTGTAACAGTAAGTAATTAATGAATTTGTCTATGAATTTGAATATTTTACATTTTTTTAACGTAAGAAATCTGTGGATTTGACTACTGTTTTTTACAGAAAAGAACTGGCAGCTTAGTTGCCAGACTTTTACTGTAAAATATATGGTGGTTTTTTATTATTATTATTTTTACAACATATCACTGTAAATAAAAAATATAGTACAGCTGTTTAATTTTATTTTGGCAACTCAGCTGACAGTTTTTTTTACCATAATAAAATGTGATACCATAAAAAAGTGGATTTAAAAAAAAAAAAAAGACAGCTCAGTCGACAGAATTTTACTGTAAAAAAAACAAACATTGGTATTTTTCTTTTTTCAACTTACAGTAATATACTGTAAAAAACTCCCTAAATTTTACAGTAAAATTTATTGGTCATTTTTATATAGGTAGTGTACAATTTGATGGATAACTTGTTTCAAAACCACAAGTTAAGCAGATATTATTTATGGTGGTATTTTATTATTATTATTTTTACAACATATCACTGTAAATAAAAAATACAGTACAGCTGTTTAATTTTATTTTGGCAACTCAGCTGACAGCTTTTTTACCATAATAAAATGTGATACCATAAAAAAGTGGATTTAAAAAAAAAAAAAAGACAGCTCAGTCGACAGAATTTTACTGTAAAAAAAACAAACATTGGTATTTTTCTTTTTTCAATTTACAGTAATATACTGTAAAAAAAACTCCCTAAATTTTACAGTAAAATTTATTGGTCATTTTTATATAGGTAGTGTACAATTTGATGGATAACTTGCTTCAAAACCACAAGTTAAGCAGATATTATTTATGGTGGTATTTTATTATTATTATTTTTACAACATATCACTGTAAATAAAAAATACAGTACAGCTGTTTAATTTTATTTTGGCAACTCAGCTGACAGCTTTTTTACCATAATAAAATGTGATACCATAAAAAAGTGGATTTAAAAATTAAAAAAAGACAGCTCAGTCGACAGAATTTTACTGTAAAAAAACAAACATTGGTATTTTTCTTTTTTCACCTTACAGTAATATGCTGTAAAAAACTCCCTAAATTTTACAGTAAAATGTATTGATCATTTTTATAGTGTACAATTTGATGGATAACTTGCTTCAAAACCATAAGTAAAGCAGATATTATTTATTTGGATTTTGACCAACATAGTTCGATAATATTTGTTGCAATATTGGACACTATTTTTTTTTCCACTGTTAAACTTTAAAAAAAAAAAATGAATACCTTTAGTAAGAAAATAAGAAAATAAAGAAAGAAAATAAGGTATTTTATTGACACATTATTTCCAGGCTTTTGCGGGTCATATAAAATGTTGAGTTTGACACCTGTGCACTAGACACACCGATGATGTACAATAAAACTCCTCATAGGAAGTTGCCATTTGTTATAACTTTGTGACATGAAAAAATGCACATTAATGAACATATCAAAAATAAATGTGACAGATTGTAGCCAAAGGCTAATTTCCATCAGCATTTAATTGCAAAGAAACAAGCCCAGGGCTCCCACTAATTCAGCGATATAGTGAGTTGTATTTTTCACAAGTGGGAAGCCGGTCCCTGAAAATAATGTCTACATTAAACAGGTCCGTGGTGCAAAAAAGGTTGGGGACCACTGCTTTAGAGCACAGCTGTAACTAAACCTGCAGAAAATAGTTCTTCTCAGGTTTCTCTGTGTTTACATTTTCACACTTTGCACTATTTTCTTACAAGTATTTCTTACATATTCCTTATTTCTGCATCTTATTTGAAGAGTTTATTGTTAAATATTCAATGTTTTTGCAATTTTGTTTATTATGAGTGTTTTCCATGCTTGTGTTGACATTTCCTTTCTGTCTTGATAGCTGAGGGGATTATAATCAGCGGAAGGTTACATTTGAAATTAAAGCTGCAAGCAGCGTTGGTCGGGCCCGCAGATTTGGCAGGTGCTAGTCCTAAGTGTCCCAATACTTTTGTCAAGTTGTAGTCCTAAGTGTCCCAATACTTTTGTCAAGTTGTAGTCCTAAGTGTCCCAATACTTTTGTCCATTGTAGGTGTCCCAATACTTTTGTCCAGTGGTAGTCCTAAGTGTCCCAATACTTTTGTCAAGTTTTAATCCTAAATTTCCCAATACTTTTGGCCAGTTTTAGTCCTAAGTGTCCCAAAACTTTTGTCCAGTTTTAGTCCTAAGTGTCCCAATACTTTTGTCCAGTTGTAGTCCTAAGTGTACCAATACTTTTGTCCAGTGTAAGCGTCCCAATACTTTTGTCCAGTGGTAGTCCTAAGTGTCCCAATACTTTTGTCAAGTTTTAGTCCTAAGTGTCCCAATACTTTTGTCAAGTTTTAGTCCTAAGTGTCCCAATACTTTTGTCATTGCAAAAGGACTCCCTTTGGGAGTCCTTTTACAATGGGCCATGCGGGCCCTAATAAAAACGTTTACATTTCATATATTTTTCTCTTGGTTCTTATTTTTGAAAGGTCATGAAAAAGTATGAATAATTATCGATATCAACAGAGTTTTTAGCCATATTGCCCAGCCCTATTTTGAAATCTGTTTGACCCCTGACGAAGGCCGGATGGCTGAAACACGTCAGTGCTGAGTCAGGTCCATTAATAATGCCGTAAATAATAAATGGACTCAACAGGATAAGAGAATGTTTTGGTTTTTTGCAATGTTCTTTTTTTGTGTGACCTATTCCAAAGAGCACCACTTTTTTTTTGATGACTGCTACATTTTTTGGAGGTTTTGGCAGCTTTCCTCTTAAATCCTTTTTTCAACATTGTGAAGGGTTGTTGGTGGGTGAACTCATTTAATCATTGTCACTAGTACAGCGACATTTTAACCCATTCTCTTGAGGGGCAGTGGGCCGTAACTGGCTGGTTTCGGTTCAACACCTTGGTCGGTGAAGTATCGCCCTACGTGGGGGACTGAGTGGGCAATGTGGGCGAAGTGTCCTGCTCATTGAGATTTGAGTACCCGTAGTGTATGAAATGGTGCAAGAGTATATGGGAAGTGGTTATAAGTGTGTGTGGAGAGCTTACAAAGACTTTAAATTAGGGCTGTCAAACAAATTAAATATTTTGTCTGTCGCCAACTCATAATTACTGTATTTTCTGGACTATAGAGCACAACATTTTACAACAAATAGATATTTCCCATATATTAGCCACATTTGACTATAAGCTGCAGATATGTATGTTGTAAAATTAGTTATTTACATATAAATATTTTGTAATTGTTTATTTACATACCATAACTGTTTCCAAACGTTGTCTGTAACACGGCAGTAAAACGGCTGATCAAACAAAACAGAAGTCATCGTCATGGACCCACTAGCTGCGGAACCTAGCTCTCCAATCAGCTAAACAGACGCAATACTCTTAATAATAATTTTGTGAATCTAAAACAATACAAGCCCTGCGATGAGGTGGCGACTTGTCCAGGGTGTACCCCGCATTCCGCCCGATTGTAGCTGAGATAGGCTCTAGCGCCCCCCGCGACCCCAAAGGGAATAAGCGGTAGAAAATGGATGGCTGGATAAAACAATACAAAAATAATGCCATTGTAAGTTAATAATACTTTGATTGATTGATTGAAACTTTTATTAGTAGATTGCACAGTACAGTACATATTCCGTACAATTGACCACTAAATGGTAACACCCCAATACGTTTTTCAACTTGTTTAAGTCGGCGTCCACGTTAATCAATTCATGGTACGAACACACTCGTAAATGTGTTAGCATATTAGCTAAAGCCAACGACGCTCGCTTCATTACATCACGATAGCACGTACAAATATGCATGAAAACACTCCGGCTAGTAAGTAAGAATTGTTTTAGTTATATTGTAAAACGTACAAAACCCAAAACCAGTGAAATTGGCACGTTGTGTAAATCGTAAATAAAAACAGAATACAATAATCTGCTTGGAGTGATGAATGAGGTATCCATACGAGTGGAAATGCTGTGGACGATTGGAAAACGAAACGGCACTTCTACTTCCGGTTCAAAGCTTTAAACAGCAGGAAACACTGTAGCCATTCGCCCAGTAGTGGGAAAACTCGTTAAAAAAGATGGCGCCATAATACAAACAGTAACAGACCGTTTCAATGTATTTGCATATGTTTAATGAAAACTGGGGATGTCCGATAATGGCTTTTTGCCGATATCCGATATTCCGATATTGTCCAACTCTTTAATTACCGATACCGATATCAACCGATACCGATATATGGAGTCGTGGAATTAACTCATTATTATGCCTAATTTGGACAACCAGGTATGGTGAAGATAAGGTACTTTTAAAAATTTTTTGATAAAATAAGATAAATTAATTAAAAACATTTTCTTGAATAAAAAAAGAAAGTAAAACAATATAAAAACAGTTACATAGAAACTAGTAATTAATGAAAATGAGTAAAATTAACTGTTAAAGGTTAGTACTATTAGTGGACCAGCAGCACGCACAATCATGTGTGCTTACGGACTGTATCCCTTGCAGACTGTATTGATATATATTGATATATAATGTAGGAACCAGAATATTAATAACAGAAAGAAACAACCCTTTTGTGTGAATGAGTGTAAATGGGGGAGGGAGGTTTTTTGGGGTTGGTGTACTAATTGTAAGTGTACCTTGTGTTTTTATGTTGATTTAATAAAAAATAAAAAAAACGATACCGATAATTAAAAAAAACGATACCGATAATTTCCGATATTACATTTTAACGCATTTATCGGACATCTCTAATGAAAACTATTATCACTACGGCCGTCAGCAAAGAAAAATCAGGAAATTAGCGTTTTACAAGCCGCACAATTGAAAGCGTTGGAAAAAAGTAGCAGCTTTTAGTCCGGATTTACGGTAATTGGGATAATCGCAGATAGATTTACGTTTTGTATATATAATATGTGTACTTCAGATCGACCGTTTTTAAGTGTTTGATACTATCAACATGAGACTGGACATGGTACAAAACACTCAGGATAATGAAGGGAACAACCTAATATTGGAAATTAACACACATTTTGGGTGGAATAAAAAACTATTTTCTTTACAGTGGCGTACCAGAAAGCCTTCAAAACTAACAAACTGTTTTTTTTGTTCAATGTTATTTCCTTGTATTTGTATTTATCTTTTGACTTTCAGGAATGGTGTTGAGAGTGAAACCCACTCACTCGTCTGATCATATTTTTGCCACAATCACACAGCTTTCTGCCCTTTTTTTCACAAACTGCTTCTTTCTGGCTTCCTTTTGGCTTTATTGTGTGAAAAACATTCAGACATATTGTTTTCTACACCAAAATTCATCTATTTATTATTCAACTTATTATTATCATTCTTCTCCAGATTTTGGCACACTCTGCCTTTCACATTTTTCACCCGATTCAAATCGTTCCAACTTCAAACTGTTCAGCCTAAAAAATTCCCGGATTTTCCAGAATTCCAGGTTTTCCGGGACATTTTTCCCATTCAAAATGAATTGGCCATTTGTCAAACTTCCACCATTTCCACACTTTTCAACCAATTCAAACCATTCCACCTTCCAGAAAATTCAAATTTCCATTTTTCCAAGTTCAAAAAAATTCCAGGACTTTCCAGAATTCCTGGTTTTCCAAAGCCCTATTTTCACCCTTTTTTCTGGCAACTACTCCTTCTACATTTTTCAACCCACTTCAACCGTTCCACAGTCAAATCATTCGTCTTAATCAGGACATAAAACAAAGTTGTTTTTTGAACTGGAAAAATTCCCGTTTTTCCCGAAATTCCGTAATACCATTCCTCAATTAAAAATGTTACTATTTTAACATTTCTCGACCGATTTGAAAAATTCTAACACCAACTTATTCACAACATTCAAATTTTTTAGCGTTTTCCAAAAAAATCCTGCTTTTCCCGAAATTCCCTAATACCATTTACTACTTCAATATTTCTTGCCCGATTTAAACAATTCCAACACCAACCAATTCAGCTCATTCAGGACATTCATGCTCCTAATCATTTAAAAAAAATATTGCTTTTCCCAAAATTCACACATTTCCAGGAAGTTCCCATTGAAATGAATGGGACATTTTCCAAGTTGCACAATTCCCACATTTTTCAACCTATTCAAACTAGAGATGTCCGATAATATCGGACATCTCTAAATGCATAAAATGCTTTAAAATGTAATATCGGAAATTATCGGTATCGGTTTCAAAAAGTAAAATTTATGACTCTTTAAAACGCCGCTGCACGGAGTGGTACAAGGACGTAGGGAGAAGTACAGAGCAGTTGCGTCTCCCAGTCATACTTGGAGACTCCCGAATTTCAATGCCCCTCCCGACACTCTCCTGGGGCAACCCTTCTCCCGAATTTCTCCCGATTTCCACCTAGACAACAATATTGGGGGCGTGCCTTAAAGGCACTGCATTTGCATGCCGGCCCAATCACATAATATCTACGGCTTTTCACACACACACACACACAAGTGAATGCAACGCATACTTGGTCAACAGCCATACAGGTCACACTGACGGTGGCCGTATAAACAACTTTAACACTGTTACAAATATGCGCCACACTGTGAAGCCACACCAAACAAGAATGACAAACACATATCGGGAGAACATCCGCACCGTAACACAACACAACAAATACCCAGAACCCCTTGCAGCACTAACTCTTCCGGGACGCTACAATATACACCCCCCGCAATATACCCCCCCACCTCAACCTCCTCCTGCTCTCTCAGGGAGAGCATGTCCCAAATTCCAAGCTGCTGTTTTGAGGCATGTTAAAAAAATAATGCACTTTGTGACTTCAATAATAAATATGTCAGTGCCATAACTTGAGTTGATTTATTTTGGAAAACCTTGTTACATTGTTTAATGCATCCAGCGGGGCATCACAACAAAATTAGGCATAATAATGTGTTAATTCCACGACTGTATATATCGGTATCGGTTGATATCAGAATCGGTAATTAAGAGTTGGACAATATCGGAATATCGGCAAAAAAGCCATCATCGGACATCTCTAATTCAAACCATTCCAACATTAACACATTGCTCTTATCCTGGACATTCAAAGTAACACTTTCCCAAGTTCAAACCAAATTTCGGTTTTCCTGGAAATTCTAACTCTTCAACATTCAAACCATTTCAGCGTTTGAGCAATTTCAACATTTAAACCATTTCTACATTCACCCTACATTCCATTAGCATTTCAGTTCAGCGTCAGCTCTTCAACATTCAAACCATTCCAACATTCAAACTATTCCTATTCATACTACATTCTGTCAGCATTTCAGTTCAACTTCAGCATTCACACGCAATTCCTTCAGGAATTGCCTCTTCTAGTTCATCTTTTTTATTATTATTATTTTCCCCCATCCCTGCAGGACGATCTCCTACTTTGTCCTCTTTTCATCTCCCACTTTACACCTCAGCAGCTCCCCCCGGTGGCCGTCGACGCACAGCACTTCCATCAGGCTGAAAAGTGCTGCATTTGAAGTGTGTGTGTTGTGTGATGCTCTTCGCAGGGAGTTTAGTTTCCGCCACGGAGCCCAGTCGGCCGACGACGAGGGCGAGACGGCGCTGGTGGAGACGCTCCAGCATCTCACCCTGTCTGAGTTCCTCAAAGAGTATGTGCTCCTGTTTGATTCCCCCCTGTCACGCTTGCCCAAACCCCTCAGCAGAACAATAAGAAGAAAGACGGCGTGTTGCTAACATTTGTACTAAACTTCATTCATTTTCACAGCACTAACATTCACATATTTCATCCAAAAGACCTTTCTTGCGTTCTTGCGAGGTGGCAGCATGAGTGCCAAGTAGACTAACCTCACCTCAGGTCAGCCGGCGGTGAAGACCGACACGACTAACACCAGCAAGTCTTTGTTGTGTTTTGAACCGGCGCACACTGACGATTGTTGTTGTTGTTGTTGTTGACAGGATTGAAGAGGAGGAGCAGGACCGGTGCAACGTGCCGGCCAAAGCAGAGTCGGAGAAGTACAAAGTCATCCGCACCTTCAGTTTCCTGAAGAGCAGGATGTCCAACACGCGCAACAAGACCAAGGTAGTGCTTTTCAAGACACCTGAGATCTTTGACGACTCTGTCACCCCCACCTGCTTCTCTCTCTGTTACACTTTATTTCAGGAAGCAGAGCTCCTCCAATAGTGGTCTCCACAGTATTAGAAGCCACACCTCAGTTACCGTATTTTCCGGACTATAGAGCGCTCCGGTATATAAGCTGCCCCCACAAAATTTTAGAAGAAAAACACATTTTCCATACACCGCATTTTTCGGACTATAAGTCGCTCCGGAGTATAAGTCGCACCGGCCGAAAATGCACAATAAAAAAGGAAAACAACATATATACGTCGCACTGGAGTATAAGTCGCATTTTGGGGGGAAATTTATTTGATAAAATCCAACACCAAGAATAGACATTTGAAAGGCAATTTAAAATAAATTAAAGCTGCAAGCAGCGTTGGTCGGGCCCGCATATTTGGCAGGTGTTAGTCCTAAGTGTCCCAATACTTGTGTCCAGTTTTAGTCCTAAGTTTCCCAATACTTTTGTCAAGTTGTAGTCCTAAGTGTCCCAATACTTTTGTCCAGTGTAGGTGTCCCAATACTTTTGTCCAGTGGTAGTCCTAAGTGTCCCAATACTTTTGTCCAATTTTTGTCTTAAGTGTCCCAATACTTTTGTTTAGTGGTAGTCCGAAGTGTCCCACTACTTTTGTCCAGTTTTAGTCCTAAGTGTCCCAATACTTTTGTCCAGTTTTCGTCCTAAGTGTCCCAATACTTTTGTCAAGTGTTAGTCCCAAGTGTCCCAATACATTTGTCCAGTTTACGTCCCAAGTGTCCCAATACTTTTGTCCAGTTGTAGTCCTAAGTGTCCCAATACTTTTGTCCCGTGGTAGTCCGAAGTTTCCCAATACTTATGTCAAGTTTTAGTCCAAAGTGTCCCAATACTTTTGTCAAGTTTTAATCCTAAGTGTCCCAATACTTTTGTCCAGTTTTAGCCGTAAGTGTCCCAAAACTTTTGTCCAGTTTTAGTCCTAAGTGTCCCAATACTTTTGTCAAGTTGGAGGCGTAAGTGTCCCAATACTTTTGTCAAGTTTTAGTCCCAAGTGGCTCAATACTTTTGTCAAGTTGTAGTCGTAAGTGTCCCAGTTTAGTTTGTAATTTAATTTAATTTATATATATACATACAATTTTTTATGACATGTTTGATTTAATACATTTTTTAGACAAGCGGTAGAAAATGGGTGGATGGGATGGATTTTAATATTTAGTTAAATTGTTAATCTAATTACATTTTAACTACATTTTTAATTTGAATTCTTATCTAATTAAAAATGTTGTATTGATTATTGGTCAAATGTTTAATCTGATTTTAATTTTTAATTTTCAAATAAATTTTTTAATTTAATTAAAATGTTCAATTTAATTTACTGATTTTCGGACCATGTTAAAACTTCATTAGCACACATTTTGCTCAAGTGTCCAAAAAGAGGAGGAAGAAGCGGAGCTTGACTGGTCCCACCCCTGT
This sequence comes from Nerophis lumbriciformis, assembly GCF_033978685.3. Lineage (NCBI taxonomy): Eukaryota > Metazoa > Chordata > Actinopteri > Syngnathiformes > Syngnathidae > Nerophis > Nerophis lumbriciformis. The sequence continues at coordinate 43,108,792 of NC_084558.2, read as the reverse complement.
GCCATAATCAGCATGAACAATAAAGACAGAACCAACTGTACAGTTGTCCAAATGTGAGGATTTTAGCCATTCAAAGTGTTTCTCTTAGTAAATGAAGCCTTTTTCCTTTTTCTAATGTTTAATCTAAGTTAGCGCAAAGAGTAGAAGTCCTCCAAAGAGGATTTCCATCGGTTTTCTCCACAAATAGATAAGACTGCCACCCCCAGTTTAATTTGTAATTTAATTTAATTTACAATTTAAAAAAATGTTTTTATTGCGTTTTTATTACATTTTTAATTTAATTTAATTTAGTTACATTTTTAATATAATTACATTTGTATTAAATGTTTTATTTGAATTCTTATCTAGATACATTTAAAAAAAGATTTTTAGTAACATTTTTAATCTGATTTAAATTATTAATTTTCAATTACATTTTTTAATTTAATTTTGATTTTATATATAATTTATTGATTTTCGGACCATGTTAAAACTTCATTAGCACACATTTTTCTCAAGTGATCAACGGTCTAAAAGGAGTAGGAAGAAGCGGAGCTTGTCTGGTCCCACCCCTGTGCCATAATCAGCATGAACAATAAAGAAAGAACCAACTGAACAGTTGTCCAAATGTGAGGATTTTAGCCATTCAAAGTGTTTCTCTTAGTAAATGAAGCATTTTCCCTTTTTGTAATGTTTAATCTAAGCCAGCGCAAAGAGGAGAAGTCCTCCAAAGGGGATTTCCATCGGTTTTCTCCACAAATAGATAAGACCGCCACCCCCAGTTTAATTTGTAATTTAATTTAATTCACAATTTTAAAAAAAATGTTTATTGGATTTTATATTATATTTTTAATTTAATTTAATTTAGTTACATTTTTGATATAATTAAATTTGTATTAAATGTTTTATTTGAATTCTTATCTAATTACATTTTTATATATATTTTTAGTTTCATTTTAAATCTGATTTAAATTTTTAATTTTCAGTTACATTTTTTAATTAAATTTGAATTTTATATTTAATTTATTGATTTTCGGACCATGTTAAAACTTCATTAGCACACATTTTTGTCAAGTGATCAACGGTCCAAAAGGAGTAGGAAGAAGCGGAGCTTGACTGGTCCCACCCCTGTGCCATAATCAGCATGAACAATAAAGAAAGAACCAACTGAACAGTTGTCCAAAAGTGAGGATTTTAGCCATTCAAAGTGTTTCTCTTAGTAAATGAAGCATTTTTCCTTTTTCTAATGTTTAATCTAAGCCAGCGCAAAGAGTAGAAGTCCTCCAAAGGGGATTTCCATTGGTTTTCTCCACAAATAGATAAGACCGCCACCCCCAGTTTAATTTGTAATTTAATTTAATTTACAATTTAGAAAAAAATGTTTATCGGATTTTTTATTATATTTTTAATTTAATTTAATTTAGTTACATTTTTGATATAATTAAATTTGTATTAAATGTTTTATTTGAATTCTTATCTAATTACATTTTTGAATATATTTTTAGTTTTATTTTAAATCTGATTTAAATTTTTAATTTTCAGTTACATTTTTTAATTAAATTTGAATTTTATATTTAATTTATTGATTTTCGGACCATGTTAAAACTTCATTAGCACACATTTTTCTCAAGTGATCAACGGTCCAAAAGGAGTAGGAAGAAGCGGAGCTTGTCTGGTCCCACCCCTGTGCCATAATCAGCATGAACAATAAAGAAAGAACCAACTGAACACTCGTCCAAATGTGAGGATTTTAGCCATTCAAAGTGTTTCTCTTAGTAAATGAAGCATTTTTCCTTTTTCTAATGTTTAATCTAAGCCAGCGCAAAGAGTAGAAGTCCTCCAAAGGGGATTTCCATCGGTTTTCTCCACAAATAGATAAGACCGCCACCCCCAGTTTAATTTGTAATTTAATTTAATTTACAATTAAAAAAAAAGTTTTTTATTGCATTTTTTATTGCAATTTTAATTAAATTTAATTTCAAATTTAATTTAGTTAAATTATTAATGTAATAACATTTGTATTAATTGTTTTATTTGAATTCTTATCTAATTTAATTTTTTAATTGATTTAATTTATTTTTTTATTTTAATATTTAGTTACATTTTTAATCTAATTACATTTTATCTACATTTTTAATTTGAATTCTTATCTAATTAAAGTTTTTATTGATTTTTAGTAAAAGAAAAATGTATCTGATTTTAATTTTAAATTTTAAATTAAATTTTTTTAGCTAATTTTAATTTTTATATTTAATTTATTGATTTTCCGACCATGTTAAAACTTCACTAGCACACATTTTTCTCAAGTGATCAACGGTCCAAAAGGAGTAGGAAGAAGCGCAGCTTGACTGGTCCCACCCCTGTGCCATAATCAGCATGAACAATAAAGAAAGAACCAACTGAACAGTTGTTCAAATGTGAGGATTTTAGCCATTCAAAGTGTTTCTCTTAGTAAATGAAGCCATTTTCCTTTTTCTAATGTTTAATCTAAGTCAGCGCAAAGAGTAGAAGTTCTCCAAAGGGGATTTCCATCGGTTTTCTCCACAAATAGATAAGACCGCCACCCCCAGTTTAATTTGTAATTTAATTTAATTTACAATAAAAAAAAAAAAGTTTATTAGATTTTTTATTATATTTTTAATTTAATTTAATTTAGTTACATTTTTGATATAATTAAATTTGTATTAAATGTTTTATTTGAATTCTTATCTAATTACATTTTTAAATATATTTTTAGTTTAATTTTAAATCTGATTTAAATTTTTAATTTTCAGTTACATTTTTTAATTAAATTTGAATTTTATATTTAATTTATTGATTTTCGGACCATGTTAAAACTTCATTAGCACACATTTTTCTCAAGTGATCAACGGTCCAAAAGGAGTAGGAAGAAGCGCAGCTTGTCTGGTCATACCCCTGTGCCATAATCAGCATGAACAATAAAGAAAAAAACAACTGAACAGTTGTCCTAATGTGAGAATTTTAGCCATTCAAAGTGTTTCTCTTAGTAAATGAAGCAAAAACCACCAGGAAATGTTTCTGCCAAGGTCTTGCTTGAGAGCAAACATGGCGTTCTGCATTTTTCCTTTTTTTAATGTTTAATCTAAGTCAACGCAAAGAGTGGAAGTCCTCCAAAGGGGATTTCCATCGATTTTCTCCACAAATAGATGATAAGAACCCCACCCGTGGTTAATAGGAGTATGAATTATCTTCTCGCTTGTTTTCTAAGGCCAAAGGGAAGAAGGACAAACAGAACCCCCATCGCTTCTCCACAGGCTCCTGTCTGGGCCCTGTCATGTGTGTGGTGTGCGATAAGCCCGCCTTTCAGAAAGACCTTCTGCATTGCCCCAGTAGGTAAAAGCCTCACTTTGGGCAGATTCTCGTCATACTTTTTATTTTAAAAAAACATGTCTTCCTCTTAGCCTGCACCGCCACGGTCCATAAAGGCTGCAAGGAGTCAGTGCCGCCATGTTTAAAGGTGCGTTTCACTGGTTACAACCTGCCGTGTGCTCTGAACTCAACACGCTCCTTCCATTGTTCGCCTTCTAGAAACCGCAGGAGAAGAACACGGTTGCCATGGTGAAGAGCAGGACGGCATCCCTCCCGCAGAGTAAGTTCACAAGTTTTTGTTAACAACTCACTCAGACTTAATGACCTTATCAGTGTCGATAGAGTTCAGTTGCAGTCACATTATCACAAAAATATACCGTATTTTTCGGACCCATACTTGCCAACCCTCCCGGATTTTCCGGGAGACTCCCGAAATTTAGCGCCTCTCCCGAAAACCTCCCGGGACAAATTTTCTCCCGCAATTCGGGCGGACCTGAGTGACGTGTCGACAGCCTGTCCGCTTTCCCACAATATAAACAGCGTGCCTGCCCAATCACGTTATAACTGTAGAATGATCGCGGGCGAGTTCTTGGTTTCTTATGGTTCAGCATGGTTAGAAAAATAGTGACAGAGAATAGAACAAGGATGGACAATTCAACTCTTAACTCAACAATGCGTAGATGAGTGTTATGTGTGTGTATATGTGTAAATAAATGAACACTGAAATTCAAGTATTACTCTTATTTATATATATATATATATATATATATATATATATATATATATATAGCTAGAATTCACTGAAAGTCAAGTATTTCTTATATATATATATATATATATATATATATATATATATATATATATATATATATATGAAATACTTGACTTGGTGAATTCTAGCTGTAAATATACTCCTCCCCTCTTAACCACGCCCCCAACCACGCCCCCCCACCCACATCTCCCGAAATCAGAGGTCTCAAGGTTGGCAAGTATGCTATAAGTCGCTCCGTAGTATAAGTCGCACCGGCCGAAAATGCATAATAAAGAAGGAAAAAAACATATATATGTCGCACTGGAGCAGGCCTGGGCAATTATTTTGACTCGGGGGCCAGATTTAGAGAAAAAAAATGTGTCTGGGGGCCGGTATATCTATTTTTAGGGACACTTATACAAAACTTCACAATAATGTCTGATTGAATTCTAAAAACGTTTTGACAGACCGCCTTAAAAAACGTAATGGAATTTTAAATGTTTCTATGAACGATAAAACACTGAATATTGACAAACTATGAATGTCACACCCCCTTTCGATCGAAATATTTTACAATCAAGTGAAACGCAACAAAAATGCAACAAACAGTGAAATATGAACGCGAAGGGTACAAAATAAACCCACCTACAATCTGATATATATCTGATACATCACTAAGCTTTAAAACTTTGTTGTGAAAAGCCCCTTCCGCGTCTGTGGATACGCTTCCCGCCCACACTGCTTGGTGCCTCGTCTGAGCTGCTGTGATGTAGAATACCATAGTAACTAATTATATGACCATAGTAACTAATTATATGACCATAGTAACTAATTAGATTACCATAATAACTAGTATATCATCCATAAGCGCAGATTCCAACCATTGAAATACTTTGTATAGTTCAAGACTTATGGTCATTAGAAAACATGACTGCACATCATAATGGCAGCTACACTTTCCATCTTAAAGATCTAAAAAATTATTTGGGAATGTCCGGCGGGCCAGATTGAAAAGCTTAACGGGCCGCATGTGGCCCCCGGGCCTTAATTTGCCCAGGTCTGCACTGGAGTATAAGGCGCATTTTTGGGGGAAATGCATTTGATAAAAGCCAACACCAAGAATAGACATTTGAAAGGCAATTCAAAATAAATAAAGAATAGTGAACAACAGGCTGAATAAGTGTACGTTATATGAGGCATAAATAACCAACTGAGAACGTGCCTGGTATGTTAACGTAACATATTATGGTAAGAGTCATTCAAATAACTATAACATATAGAACATGCTATACGTTTACCAAACAATCTGTCACTCCTAATCGCTAAATCCCATGAAATCTTATACGTCTAGTCCAGGGGTCGACAACCCAAAATGTTGAAAGAGCCATATTGGACCAAAAATACAAAAACAAATCTGTCTGGAGCCGCAAAAAATTAAAAGCCATATTACATACAGATAGTGTGTCATGAGATATAAATTGAATTAAGAGGACTTAAAGGAAACTAAATGAGCTCAAATATAGCTACAAATGAGGCATAATGATGCAATATGTACATATAGCTAGCCTAAATAGCATGTTAGCATCGATTAGCTTGCAGTCATTCAGTGACCAAATATGCCCGATTAGCACTCCACACAAGTCAATAACATCAACAAAACTCACCTTTGTGCATTCATGCACAACGTTAAAAGTTTGGTGGACAAAACGAGACAGAAAAAGAAGTGGCATAAAACACGTCCTAGAAAGTCGGAGAAGGTTATACATGTAAACAAACTACGGTGAGTTCAAGGACTGCCAAAATTAGTAGGACAAAACGGTGCTCGCCAAATACTCGAGTCAGTGAAGCATGTTTAATATAAACAGTGGGATTTATAACAATTAGGGAGGTTTGTGTCATGTTTGGCCTCCTACAGAAACCATATTAAAACAAAAAATATATTTTTTTCCCCTCATCTTTTTCCATTTTTCATACATCTTTGAAAAAGCTCCAGGGAGCCACTAGGGCGGCGCTAAAGAGCCGCATGCGGCTCTAGAGCCGCGGGTTGCCAACCCCTGGTCTAGTCTCTTACGTGAATGAGCTAAATAATATTATTAGATATTTTACGGTAATGTGTTAATAATTTCACACATAAGTCGCTCCTGAGTATAAGTCCCACCCCGACTCTTCCGGGACGCTACAATATACACCCCCGCCCCCATTTCCCGAATTCGGAGGTCTCAAGGTTGGCAGGTATGCTCTAGTATACTCTGGACTGAAGCTGTGTGCCTTCATTGTTTTTGTAGCTGTTGTTTTGAGGCATGTTTAAAAAAAATAATGCACTTTGTGAAAGTCAAACTATAGTATTTCCCATAGTTGTAGTGGGTATCAGGATTATCTCAGGGAGAGCATGTCCCAAATTCCAAGCTGCTGTTTTGAGGCATGTTAAAAAAAATTGCACTTTGTGACTTCAATAATAACTATGGCAGTGCCATGTTGGCATTTTTTTCCATAATTTGGGTTGAAGTTGTTCTCTTATTTTGGAAAACCTTGTTACATTGTTTAATGCATCCAGCGGGGCATCACAAAAAATGTTAGCATAATATTGTGTTAATTCCACAACCATATATATCGGTATCGGTTGATATCGTAATCGGTAATTAAGAGTTGGACAATATTGGATATGGGCAAAAAAGCCATTATCGGACATCTCTATTGACAAGACATCCTAAATTAAGATTTGTATATCTAGAAATTAGCAGCATTTTTAAGATAGAAATAAGTATTTAATTCTGAAAACAAGCCTCATTCATCTTGCATTTCTTAAATGAATCATCCTCGAGATGTTGAAGAATCTTTAAACAGGATTTAATAACAAGTTATTTTCAACATTTTTACATATTTAAACTGGAATAGAAAAAATATATAATTATTTCAGGCTAAAATTAAAACAAAAATAAGTTAATAGCTCTTAAAACTAGGGAAATTTCGAGAAATAAAATGTTAAATCTTGGCAAATAATTTGCAGAGGACCTGCAAAATTTGCACACAAAAAAAAAAAAAAGCAAATATGCTAATATTAGAACGCTAACAATTGTACCGCGGGTTGTTAAAAAATTAGCGACAGACCGCAAATGGACTCCGGTCCACGGTGCATTACACTAACCAGCCACTCTCAATATGTCTTCGCCGTTCTGCTTGATTTCTCCTTCCTTCAGATTTCACGGTGAGAGAGAGTCCTCCTCAATGTGGGACGCCCTCCGCCAACCCTTCAGCCGCCACCACTTTCAAGGACGCCTGTGACGGGTAAACAATGTGACTCCGCAGGCGCCGTTTTACGCGTGGTGGTTGTAAGAACGTCGATGTGATTCCTTTGCAGACGACTAAGCGAGAGTTCCGAGTCTGAGATGGACACCTGTAAGGTGAGCTGTCAATCAGAAGACCTCCAGGCGACTTCCTCCGTCTCCAGCGAGTGGACCCCGGCAGAAGGTACGAGACGACCCTTTACTGTACAGCTTTTCTTATGCTGCTTTCAAGAAAACTGGGAATTTGGAAATGCCTTACCGAGGGATGTTAAGTTAAAGTTAAAGTACTAATGATTGTCACACACGCACACTAGGTGTGGTGAAATTTGTCCTCTGCATTTGTCCCATCCCCTTGTTCACCCCCTGGGAGGTGAGGGTAGCAGTGAGCAGCAGCGGTGCCCGCGCCCGGAAATAATTTTTGGTGATTTAACCCCCAATTCCAACCCTTGATGCTGAGTGCCAAGCAGGGAGGTAATGGGTCCCATTTTTATAGTCTTTGGTTTGACTCGGCCGGGGTTTGAACTCATAACATATCGAGGTCAGGGCGGACACCCTAACCACTAGGCCACTGAGTAGGTTGGCCTAGTGCAGGGGTCGGCAACCCGCGGCTTCGGAGCCGCATGCGGCTCTTTGATCAGTCTGATGTGGCTCAGCCGCATACTTGCCGGAGGGAACCCACGCAGTCACGGGGAGAACATGCAAACTCCACACAGAAAGATCCCGAGCCCGGGATTGAACTCAGGACTACTCAGGACCTCCGTATTGTGAGGCAGATGCACTAACCCCTGTCCACCGTGTTGCGCAAACATTTACAGAATATTTCTGTGTAAATAACTCATTTCACAACATACCGTATTTTCCGGACTATAAGGCGCACTTAAAATCCTTTTTTTTTTTCAAAACTCGACAGTGCGCCTTATAACCCGGTGCGCCTAGTGTAAGGAATACGTTTGGCTGAGCTTACCCACTTCAAAGCAATTTTATTTGGTACATGGTGTAATGATAAGTGTGACCAGTAGATAGCAGTCAAACATAGGAGATACGTGTGGGCTGCACCGTTTGATGTGCTTCAACATACAAGTGTTATTATGATGTGTGTATAATGTAAGACATATGATCTGGCGTTTTGTTTCGCAATATTATGCAAAAGCAACTTTTTTACCTTCTGGTACCTGCTGATCTGTATTTGGGATCTGCATAAGTCCTGAAAATTTGCTCGCGTCCACCTTTGTAGTCCATGCCGACACCGTAGTGGATAAGCTTCTTTTTCTCTATCTTCTTGTTATGTGACATTCATCCTTTGCTGTTGCCATTTCTAATATAAAGTAGTGTAAAGTTCTTACTTATATCCGTCAGTAAACTCGCTCTGAAAGCGCTAAAACATACCGGTGTAGTGAGATTACATTATTCACCCAAGGAACTTTAGAGACGGTTTTTCACGGGACACATTTCCGGTGTTGTTTCCGGATGAGGAGATGCTGCTCCGTTATTGATTGAAGTAAAGTCTGAATGTCATTAAAACAGTTAGCTCCATCTTTTGACACTTCTTCCACTCCCGTCCTTGCACGCTACACCGCTACAACAAAGATGACGGGGAGAAGACGCTGTCGAAGGTGAGCCACGTAAATGAGACCGCCCACAAAACGGAGCATCCGGAAGCGACTGTCAGAAAGCGACTTGAAGATGATCTGTAAAACATCATCTATGCAACATTTTTTACCAAAGAACCACCATTACATGTTATGTAGACCACAAGGAAGTGTTTTACATTTAGAAAAAAATTATAATAATATGACGCAATTTAATGCGCCTTATATATGAAAAAAAGATAAAAAATACACCATTCATCGGCAGTGCGCCTTATAATCCGGTGCGCCCTATGGTCCGGAAAATGCGGTATATATCTGCGGCTTATAGTACAGTACGGCTAATTTATCGGTAAAGTTGACTACAATTTAGTGGGTGTGGTTTATATTCCAGTCGGCTTTATAATCCGGAATATACGCTAGTTGGCACAACTTTATTTAAAGATGTGTGGTGAAGCCTGTTTTTTTACGAATATACAGAGGGCGGGCTCTCATATGGCTTAGGTGGGAAATTGTCTATGGAAGTACATTTTTCCTTCATGATGTCATGCAGTGTGCAACTTTAAAGCGAGCATGTAAAGCGCCACTTCTCAAGTGTAATGTTCGTAAAATGGCTCCATAGGTCATACTTGCCAACCTTGAGACCTCCGATTTCGGGAGGTGGGGCGGGGGGCGTGGTTGGGGGCGTGGTTAAGATATATATATATATATATATATATATAAGAAATACTTGACTTTCAGTGAATTCTAGCTATATATATATATATATATATATATATATATATATATATATATATATATATATACATATATATATATATATATATATATATATATATATATATATATATATATATATAATTACATATATATATGTATGTGTATATATATATATATATATATATATATATATATATATATATATATATATATATATATATATAAATAAAAGAAATACTTGAATTTCAGTGTTCATTTATTTACACATATACACACACATAACACTCATCTACTCATTGTTGAGTTAAGGGTTGAATTGTCCATCCTTGTTCTATTCTCTGTCACTATTTCAGAACACACACATTATACAAATATACATTATAAAATCAATAAGAAAACGGGAGCTCTAATTTGGGAGTCTGAATTAGGATCAGAAGTTCCTATACAAACATTGCGCACTCACGTCGCCTTTTTGTATTGATTACTGCAGCTGTGCACTGGATTCATTCACAAATACAAACTACAACTCACAGACACTTTAGAGTTAGGCTCCACCATCAGAATGTGTACTTAAACTTATAAAGATCACATGGATATTATTCAGTGAGTTGATTCACCAAAACTAGGAGGAAAAAGCACACAGGACGTTTCAATTGTTCACAGACTGGTCGCGCTCATCAGAATGACAAGACACTTCCGGTCTGCAGGTGATAGCATTCAATTGGGAAGAAACTCCCTACTGCCCCCTACTGACCAATGTGAATACTGATAAATGTGTAATGACAGCTCCAAAAACGAATTCAAACCACAAAATAAAATAAATAAATCAACACAAAAATGTGACACATTTTGGGTGGGTCACATATGCATGTACAGTAGATGGCAGTATTGTCCTGTCACAACATTGCTGTTTACGGCAGACGAACTGCTTTACGGTAGACGAAAACTTGACTGCTGTTGTTGTGTGTTGTTACCGCGCTGGGAGGACATTAATGAAACTGCCTAACAATAAACCCACATAAGAAACCAAGAACTCGCCCTCGATCATTAGCTGTTTATATTGTGGGAAAGCAGACGTGAGAACAGGCTGTCAACACGTCACTCAGGTCCGCATGGAGCTGGAGGGGGCGTGGCATCTAGCTCCGCCTGAATTTCGGGAGATTTTCGGGAGAAAATTTGTCCCGGGAGGTTTTCGGGAGAGGCGCTGAATTTCGGGAGTCTCCCGGAAAATCCGGAAGGGTTGGCAAGTATGCCATAGGTACACCGGACCTTTTTAAATCTTTAATCACACCTGTGACGTCTACACAGAATACAGCGACCTCGCCGCCGACGCCGCAGAGTACGAGGCAGAGTCGTGGAGTTTGGCGGTGGAGCACAAGTTCTACAAGAAGCAGGACAGACGAGTGGCCAAGAGACAGGACGTCATCTACGGTGAGCAGACGTCGTCACGGCGTGATGTCCGACGGCGTGCTTAACGCGTCCGTGTCGTCACGCAGAGCTGATGCAGACGGAGCTTCACCACCTCCAGACGCTGCACATCATGGCCCGGGTGTTCCGCAGAGGCCTGCGGGAGGAGGTGCAGCTCGACGCCGAGGCGGTGGAGCGCATCTTCCCGTGTCTGGACCAGCTGGTCCTCCTCCACCACGCCTTCTTCACCGCCATGAAGGAGCGGCGGCAGCGCTCGGCACAGCCCCAGGAAGACAGGAACTACCTCATCCAGCGCATAGGAGATGTGCTGCTGCAACAGGTCAGCTGGGAAATGTTTTACTAGGGAATAATGGAAATAGAATTCATGAGCTCCAGTATCAAACTGCGGCCAGCATAAAAACTGCACAGGCATTTAGGAAAAAAAAGCAAAAACATTTTAACATTCATGTGTAAATGTAGAAAGAGGTTAGGCACACTGCAAAAAGTCAGTGTTCAAAAACAAAACAAAAATAAGGGGTATTTTATTTGAACTAAGCAAAATTAACTGCCAATAGAACAAGAAAATTCGGCTTGTCAAGACTTTCCAAAATAAGTCAAATTAGCTAACCTCAATTAACCCAAAAATACATTAAAATAAGTATATTCTCACTAATAACAAGTGCACTTTTCTTGGTAGAAAAAAAAAAAGACCTTTTTGCTCAATATGTTGAAAAATATTCTTAAATTAAGCAAATGCTAGTGCCATTATCATGCTTGAAGTAAGAAATCATTACTTTAAAAAAGTAGTTTTATACTTGTGAGCAGTGACGTGCGGTGAGGTTGATGACTGGTGAGGCACTGACTTCATCACAGTCAGATTTACAAACATATGAACCCTAAAGAGTATCTTATTCACCATTTGATTGGCAGCAGTTAACGGGTTATGTTTAAAAGCTCATAGCAGCATTCTTCCCTGCTTGGCACTCAGCATCAAGGGTTGGAATTGGGGGTTAAATCACCAAAAATTATTCCCGGGCGCGGCGCCGCTGCTGCCCACTGCTCCCCTCACCTCCCAGGGGGTGATCAAGGGATGGGTCAAATGCAGAGGACACATTTCACCACACCTAGTGTGTGTGTGACAATCATTGGTACTTTAACTTAACTTTAACTTTACACATACAAACTGTAGCACACAAAAAAGCACATTTAATAAAAAAAACGTTAATATGGTCTTACCCATTGGCGTTGTTAGGCATATTTTAGGGGGGCTCAAGCCCCCCTAAAATATTCTTAAGCCCCCCTAAATAATTTGGTGTTTTTTTGTTTTTTTTTACAAATACATGCCGACATAGTCATTATAAAGTGGCCCGAATATGAGTTCAAATAAATAATCATATAACCTGTTATTATTCACTCAGTTTCCCCTCACTTCGTAGCGTAAGGTAGAGAGCCCCTTTAGTGCGTCGGTATCCGATCCATTCCACTCGTTCATATAGAAAATGCCCACATCACTCAAATTCCAGTCCGCATTTTCTCTGCGACCTTGCTTGCGGTCCTGCAGTTGTACAAAGCACATTATCTTCCTTTACAATGAGTGAAGCTGCACGAAACCTTGTGTGTGCAATTGTAAATAATTTAGTTTTTAAGTTTTGTGTTTCTTGTAGAATCTATATAAAGTAATATACATTAGCCTATTGTTAAAATAATGAAAAAAACATAATTAAATATATTTGTTTTATTGTATTGTTACATTAAAAGCTGTTGTATTATTATAGGATGGCTTGTTAAACATTTCATAGGATTTTCAGAGGGAGGAAAAACCAAGACATTTAATATAAAATGTAAAATGAATAAATACATAAAAAGAAAAAGAAAAAAATGGTTAAAAGCCATCGTCCCGGGGAGCATTTCATTTCGTCCCGTGCATTTTTAAAAAATATTAATAACAACAATGAATAATTTCTAAGTCTTTGTTTGCCGTTTGTGAAGTTTTGTGCTTGTGCGTAACGTTCGCTCGCATCCTGTGCATCTCCTGGGGGCTAAGCCCCCCTGTCCTTAAAAGCTAGTGACACCCCTGGTCTTACCTTTACTTATAAGTGCGGGAACAGTGGTGTTCGTGTTGGAGGAGTTGTGAATGAATGAAATATGAAATCCGTGCTGCGGTCTGCAGGTGTACCTAATGTGTCCCTGCAGTCGTTCACGGCTCCTCCGGCGCGAGTATTGTTGGCTTCTTGTTAAGTGACTTTTTTTGGGGTGGATTCGGTCTTGCACGTGGAGGGTTTGGGTGTGGGCTTTGGTTGGAGTGGCGCTCCCGCCGGGTAGTGCACTCTGCGGCGGAGGTGCATTAACCGACACCAGGAGGCGGGATTACGCGAGCCTCAGCCAGTGCGTCTTCGCAGCCGTTTTATGATTGCTCAGCACAAGAAATACGTTACACACATACAGTTGTTGCCAAAATACACTGTACATTATATACCTCAGCTAACTTAACTATGGAAATGTATAATATAATTCATATGGGACCTTGGGACATTGGGACGGCATGGCGCAGTGGGAGAGTGGCCGTGTGCAACCCGAGGGTCCCTGGTTCAATCCCCACCTAGTACCAACCTCGTCATGTCCGTTGTGTCCTGAGCAAGACACTTCACCCTTGCTCCTGATGGGTGCTGGTTAGCGCCTTGCATGGCAGCTCCCTCCATCAGTGTGTGAATGTGTGTGTGAATGGGTAAATGTGGAAGTAGTGTCAAAGCGCTTTGAGTACCTTGAAGGTAGAAAAGCGCTATACAAGTACAACCCATTTATTATTTATTTATTATATAGCAATACGGTCTCACTGCACAGCAGGCCAGCAGTTAGCCGAGTCCGCAATCCATGGTGAGGCACAACTGAGTGACGTGCCTCAACTGGCTGCTGATCACCGCACCGTCTCTTCTCAGTATTTGAACGGCAAATGTGAAAATTTAGCGATTTTGAATAAAAATAATCTAAAACTGGTGAAGTTAAATGGAAAATAACTTTATAGTATAATCACTGGATACATATAACAATTTAATTAATTTTTTTTCTTTTTACATTTTTTTTCCTGCCTCCAGTGACCGCACGTCACTGCTTGTGAGTGTTAATGACACAGCTTTGCAACAGTTGATATTCTAGTTTCAAGCATGTGTTACGCAATATAGGTCATCAAATCTCAGCAACAAGCTGTAATATCTTACTGAGATCATTTAGGACCAAAACCCTTAAAACGAGTAAAACACTCTAACACAGGGGTCACCAACCTTTTACTGATTAATGTGAAGGGCTACCAGTTTGATACACACTTAAATAAATTGCCAGAAATAGCCAATTTGCTCAATTTACCTTTAACTCTGTTATTATTAATAATTAATGATATTTATCTTTGTGGAAATACTGATCATCTTGATGATTTCTCACAATAAATATTTACAGAAACAGATAAATATCAATATGCAACACTTTATTTTTATATTTTCTCTAAGTGCACATTTTTCAAATTGAACAATTTTAAAAGAAATTCAAAAGACTTTGAAATAAGATTTAAATTTGATTCTACAGATTTTGTAGATTTACCAGAATTCTTTTTGGGAATTTTAATCATAATAAGTTTGAAGAAATATTTCACAAATATTCTTTGTCGAAAAAACAGAAGCTAAAATGAAGAATTAAATTAAAATGTATTTATTATTCTTTACAATAAAAATAAATAAATTTACTTGAACATTGATTTAAATTGTCAGGAAAGAAGAGGAAGGAATTTAAAAGGTAAAAAGGTATTTATATTGTGTATATCCATCCATCCATCCATCCATCCATCTTCTTCCGCTTATCCGAGGTCGGGTCGCGGGGGCAGCAGCTTAAGCAGGGATGCCCAGACTTCCCTCTCCCCAGCCACTTCATCCAGCTCCTCCCGGGGGATCCCGAGGCGTTCCCAGGCCAGCCGGGAGAGATAGTCTTCCCAGCGTGTCCTGGGTCTTCCCCGTGGCCTCCTACCGGTCGGACGTGCCCGAAACACCTTCCTAGGGAGGCGTTCGGGTGGCATCCTGACCAGATGCCCGAACCACCTCATCTGGCTCCTCTCGATGTGGAGGAGCAGCGGCTTTACTTTGAGCTCCCCCCGAATGACAGAGCTTCTCACCCTATCTCTAAGGGAGAGCCCCGCCACTCGGCGGAGGAAACTCATTTCGGCCGCTTGTACCCGTGATCTTGTCCTTTCGGTCAAGACCCAAAGCTCATGACCATAGGTGAGGATGGGAACGTAGATCGACCGGTAAATCGAGAGCTTTGCCTTCCGGCTCAGCTCCTTCTTCACCACAACGGATCGATACAGCGTCCGCATTACTGAAGACGCCGCACCGATCCGCCTGTCGATCTCACGATCCACTCTTCCCCCACTCGTGAACAAGACTCCGAGGTACTTGAACTCCTCCACTTGGGGCAAGATCTCCTCCCCAACCCGGAGATGGCACTCCACCCTTTTCCGGGAGAGAACCATGGACTCGGACTTGGAGGTGCTGATTCCCATCCCAGTCGCTTCACACTCAGCTGCGAACCGATCCAGTGAGAGTTGAAGATCTTGGCCGGAGGAAGCCATCAGGACCACATCATCTGCAAATAACAGAGACCTAATCCTGCAGCCACCAAACCAGATACCCTCAACGCCCTGACTGCGCCTAGAAATTCTGTCCATAAAGGTTATGAACAGAATCGGTGACAAAGGGCAGCCTTGGCGGAGTCCAACCCTCACTGGAAACGTGTCCGACTTACTGCCGGCAATGCGGACCAAGCTCTGACACTGATTATACAGGGAGCGAACTGCCACAATAAGACAGTCCGTTACCCCATACTCTCTGAGCACTCCCCACAGGACTTCCCGGGGTACACGGTCGAATGCCTTCTCCAAGTCCACAAAGCACATGTAGACCGGTTGGGCAAACTCCCATGCACCCTCAAGGACCCTGCCGAGAGTATAGAGCTGGTCCACAGTTCCACGACCAGGATGAAAACCACACTGTTCCTCCTGAATCCGAGGTTCGACTATCCGGCGTAGCCTCCTCTCCAGTACACCTGAATAGACCTTACCGGGAAGGCTGAGGAGTGTGATCCCACGATAGTTGGAACACATCCTCCGGTTCCCCTTCTTAAAGAGAGGAACCACCACCCCGGTCTGCCAATCCAGAGGTACCGCCCCCGATGTCCACGCGATGTTGCAGAGTCTTGTCAACCAAGACAGCCCCACAACATCCAGAGCCTTAAGGAACTCCGGGCGGATCTCATCCACCCCCGGGGCCTTGCCACCGAGGAGCTTTTTAACTACCTCGGCAACCTCAGCCCCAGAAATAGGAGAGCCCACCACAGATTCCACAGGCCCTGCTTCCTCATAGGAAGACGTGCTGGTAGGTTTGAGGGGGTCTTCGAAGTATTCTCTCCACCGATCCACAACATCCGCAGTCGAGGTCAGCAGAGCACCATCCCCACCATACACGGTGTTGACACTGCACTGCTTCCCCTTCCTGAGGCGGCGGATGGTAGTCCAGAATTGCTTCGAAGCCGTCCGGAAGTCTTTTTCCATGGCCTCCCCGAACTCCTCCCATGTCCGAGTTTTTGCCTCCGCGACCGCTGAAGCCGCACACCGCTTGGCCTGTCGGTACCTGTCTGCTGCCTCAGGAGTCCCATGAGCCAAAAGAACCCGATAGGACTCCTTCTTCAGCCTGACGGCATCCCTCACCGCCGGCGTCCACCAGCGGGTTCTAGGATTACCGCCACGACAGGCACCAACCACCTTGCGGCCACAGCTCCAATCGGCCGCCTCGACAACAGAGGCACGGAACATCGTCCACTCGGACTCAATGTCCAGCGCCTCCCTCGTGACATTTTCAAAGTTCTTCCGGAGGTGGGAATTGAAACTTTCTCTGACAGGAGACTCTGCCAGGCGTTCCCAGCAAACCCTCACAATGCGTTTGGGCCTGCCAGGTCTGTCCGGCATCCTGTGATCGGTTGAAAGCTCCGCCCCTCTCTTCACCCGAGTGTCCAAAACATGAGACCGCAAATCCGATGACACAACTACAAAGTCGATCATGGAACTGCGGCCTAGGGTGTCCTGGTGCCAAGTGCACATATGGACACCCTTATGTTTGAACATGGTGTTTGTTATCGACAATCTGTGACGAGCACAAAAGTCCAATAACAGAACACCACTCGGGTTCAGATCCGGGCGGCCATTCTTCCCAATCACACCTCTCCAGGTTTCACTGTCGCTGCCAACATGAGCGTTGAAGTCCCCCAGTAGAACGAGGGAATCACCCGGGGGAGCACTCTCCAGTACTCCCTCGAATGAATCCAAAAAGGGTGGGTACTCTGAGCTGCTGTTTGGCGCGTAAACGCAAACAACAGTCAGGACCCGTCCCCCCACCCGAAGGCGGAGGGAAGCTACTCTCTCGTCCACCGGGTTGAACTCCAACGTGCAGGCTTTGAGCCAAGGGGCAACAAGAATTGCCACCCCAGCCCGTCGCCTCTCACTGCCGGCAACGCCAGAGTGGAAGAGAGTCCAGCCCCTCTCAAGAGAAGTGGTTCCAGAGCCCTTGCTGTGCGTCGAAGTGAGTCCGACTATATCTAGCCGGAACTTCTCCACCTCACGCACTAGCTCAGGCTCCTTCCCCCCCAGCGAGGTGACGTTCCACGTCCCAAGATCCAGCTTATGTAGCCGAGGATCGGACCGCCAAGTGCCCTGCCCTCGGCTTCCGCCCAGCTCACACTGCACCCGACCTCTATGGCCCCTGCTATGGGTGGTGAGCCCATTGGAGGGGGGACCCACGTTGCCTCTTCGGGCTGTGCCCGGCCGGGCCCCATGGGGACAGGCCCGACCACCAGGCGCTCGCCATCGTGCCCCACCTCCGGGCCTGGCTCCAGAGGGGGGCCCCGGTGACCCGCGTCCGGGCGAGGGAAATCTGGGTCCTTTGTTAGTGTTCTTCATAGAGGTCTTCATATTGTGTATATATATATTAAAATCATTTTTAAGGTTGTATTTTTTCTCTAAAATTGTCTTTCTGAAAGTTATAAGAAGCAAAGTAAAAAAAATAAATGAATTTATTTAAACAAGTGAAGGACCAAGTCTTTAAAATATTTTCTTGGATTTTGAAATTCTATTTGAGTTTTGTCTCTCTTAGAATTAAAAATGTCGAGCAAAGCGAGACCAGCTTGTTAGTAAATAAATACAATTTAAAAAATAGAGGCAGCTCACTGGTAAGAGCTGCTATTTGAGCTATTTTTAGAACAGGCCAGCGGGCGACCTGGTGCCCGCGGGCACCGCGTTGGTGACCCCTGCTCTAACACAAAATCTGCTTCGTGAGAATAATTATCTTATCAGACAGAAAATAAGCAAATATCGCCCTTATTTGAGATATTTAATCTTACTTAAATTTCAGTTTTTGCAGTGCACTGTATGACATAGCATGCAGCTGCCAGGCTGGTGACCGGCACAAAAATGAGGGAACACATTTCTCCCATCCTCTCCTCCCTTCACTGGCTCCCAGTGAAGCGCAGAGTGAAATTTAAGATCCTCACGTGTATGTATTCAAAGCGCTCAATGGTCTCGCCCCAGCTTACATCAAAGATCTCCTGGACCAACCTACCAGCTCCAGGCTTGCTCGTTGCCTTATATCTGACAACCAGATGACCCTGAAGGTCCCACGGTCAAACCTAGTGACAAAGGGAGACCGTGCTTTCTCAGTGATGGCACCTAGGCTGTGGAATAAGCTCCCTCTGAATATCAAGTCCGTCACACAGCTTAAAACTCACCTCTTTACCGCAGATGACTTTTGATTTATGTGTTCATTGTGAGTCTTAAATGTTTATTTTAGATTCCTTTGTGTGTCTCAGTCTCTGTTTCTGTTTTTTTGTTTCTCTACTCGGTACTGATGTAACAGTTGGTTGTGGCCGCATAATAAATGAAAATAACATAACATTACTAGAGATGTCCGATAATGGCTTTTTTGCCGATATCCGATATTCCAATATTGTCCAACTCTTAATTACCGATTCTGATATCAACCGATACCGATATATACAGTTGTGGAATTAACACATTATTATGCCTAATTTTGTTGTGATGCCCCGTTGGATGCATTAAACAATGTAACAAGGTTTTCCAAATTAATTCAACTCAAGTTATGGAAAAAAATGCCAACATGGCACTGCCATATTTATTATTGAAGTCACAAAGTGCATTATTTTTTTTAACATGCCTCAAAACAGCAGCTTGGAATTTGGGACATGCCCTCCCTGAGAGAGCATGAGGAGGTTGGGGGGCGGGGGGGTATATTGTAGCGTTCCGGAAGAGTTAGTGCTGCAAGGGGTTCTGGGTATTTGTTCTGTTGTGTTTATGTTGTGTTACGGTGCGGATGTTCTCCCAAAATGTGTCATTCTTGTTTGGTGTGGGTTCACAGTGTGGCGCATATTTGTAACAGTGTTAAAGTTGTTTATACGGCCACCCTCAGTGTGACCTGTATGGCTGTTAACCAAGTATGCATGCATTCACTTGTGTGAGTGAAAACCCGTAAGTATTATGTGATTGGGCCGGCATGCAAAGGAAGTGCCTTTAAGGTTTATTGGCGCTCTGTACTTCTCCCTAAGTTCAGTGTACTAATTCGTACAGCGGCGTTTTAAAAAGTCATACATTTTACTTTTTGAAACCGATACCGATAATTTCCGAACCAATACCGATAATTTTCGATATTACATTTTAAAGCATTTATTGATGTTATCGGACATCTCTAAACATAACAGAACATAACATGACGTTTTGGTGAATTTACTGAGGAATTTGTTAAACTGAAGCAATACAAAAAGTTTAAGTTAATAATACTAAAACAGACCATCGTAAAGGCGTTACCATATTAAGTCATCGTCATGGACCCACGAGCTGCGGAAGCTAGCTCTCCAATCAGCTAAACAGACTCAACAACTCCACGGTGATGGTTTGGTGAATTTACTGAGGAATTTGTGAAACTGAAACAATAGAAAAAGTTCAAGTTAATAATACTAACACAGAAACTTGTGATCAAATCAAATCAACTTTATTTATAAAGCACATTTAAAATTTACCACAGGGGTAGCCAAAGTGCTGTACAATGGGCAGGTATATATATATATATATATATATATATATATATATATATATATATATATATATAATAAATATTGCCAGTCACAATTAACTTGTGCTCAGCTAGGTAAAGAATTATATATACTTATTATGTCATCCATTTATCTAATATTATGAACTGTTACAGGCGTATTCAATAATCATGCTAATATGAAAAATGTAACTTAATAAAATGTGGGGATATAAAAGGCATCCGGTGCTATCAGACCGGGCTAGGGATGATGTTCAAAACCGGTTCTCCTGGTTGTTCGATAACAAAAGAACCGTTCGATAAGAAAATAACCGATTCCATGGACTCGAATCCCTTTTTGAGAACCGGTTCCCGTTATCGAGGCCACTATAGTAAAGAAAAAGAGTTGGTTCTTTATTCGAATCCCTGGGAACGAATCCCGTCCCACAAGAAATGCCCTGTGGGACATCACATGAAATGACGTAGCTCAGACATTAGACTGAGCTACGTCATTTCCTGTGATGTCACACAAGCAGCAAAAATAATGGACTGGAAAAAAACGCCTCAAGGCATGGCTCTTCACCTATAGTGATCACAGAGACAGGTTGTTTTTGTGTTACTGTATATATTTGTTTTTCTGAAAAATCTCACTTAATATACTTTGGGTAACAACAGTCAATATTTATTTATTTAACTTTTTTAGGGGTGTAACAGTCAATATTTATTTATTTATTGAATTGAATTTTTTCCTTATAAAATAAAAGTGAGCTTTTGTTAAACCAAATATTGTGTTTTTTTCCATATACAACAACCTATCTGGATTCGATAAGAGAATCAATAAGGAATCGGTTCGATAAGAGGATTCGATAATGGGCTCAAACTCGATAATTTCTTATCAAACATCATCCCTAGACCGGGCGGAAGCAGAAATTGACGTCACACCTGTCAGCCATAGCGTTTTGCTACGGAGCCACTGCATGGAAGGAATCCTCATTTTTTTTTACCGTTTTTGGGGACTTACCATTGGCCTGTGGAGAACTGGGACGAACAGAGACTCTTACCAGGAGGACTTTGAGTTGGATGCGCGGTACCGTGAGTACGCTGTGGCTTCCAAACATTCCATCGCTTGCCCGTACGTGCATGTCACGTACGTAACTTTGGGGACTTTGGAAATATATTTGCTGTATTAACTTTGGGCAGGTGAACTGCACTTTGGGCTGTGGGATTAAGTGTGTTGTGCAGGTGTTTGATTTGTATTGGCGGGTTATATGGACGGGAGGGGGGAGATGTTTGTTATGCGGGATTAATTTGTGGTATATTAAATATAAGCCTGATCGTGTTGTGGTTAATAGTATATACAGGTATATATGTCTTGTGTTTATTTATTGTTGTAGTCGTTCCCAGCTGAATATCAGGTCCCACCCGTGACTCCTTAATTTGCGTAGTGGCAGCGACACCCGGAGAACTTGGGTGCGTTTGTTACAACCTCGTAAACGTGTTAGCATATTAGCTAATGCTAACGAGGCTCGCTTCATTACATTACGATAGTACGTACAAATATGCATGAAAACACTCCTACAGACGTTACACATGGGACGGTTTAGTAAGTATTAATTGTTTTAGTTATATTGTAAAACTTACAAACGTTGCTTGGAGTGATGAATGATGAATCCATACGTGTAAAAAACGGCATGGACCGCTAGAAGACAGATTGTCATTCTACTTCTGGTTTGAAAGCACTTAATGGATAGACACTGCAGCACCCGTCCAACAGATGGTGCTATTGCACAAAAAACAAAACACCTACTAGGTGTATTTGCATGTTTTTTTTAAACTATTTTTATCATGACTGTCAGCAAAGAAAAACCCATAAATTAGCCGCACAGTCTTATAAGCCGCAGAGTTTAAAGTGTAGGAAAAGGGCAGTGGCTTATAGTCCAGAATTTACAGTATGTGCCGGTCAGCCACAGACGTGGGCGCTGTAAGTTTGATCATGATTTTTTTTTTTTCAACAAATATGCTAACCTAGCATCTTGTTGCTGTTATAGTGTAACATTAGCATCTAGCTAACATAGCTATGCTAGCATTGCTCACGATTGTGTCCTCCTCCTTAATGTTGTTTATGATATATGGTCATGGTTCAAACTTTTTGATATACAAACCGCATACCGGATAAAAAATATTTTATAGAATATGAAATTGGCAACACTAAATGAGCCCTAGTGTGTGAATGTTGTCTGTCTATCTGTGTTGGCCCTGTGATGAGGTGGCGACTTGTCCAGGGTGTACCCCGCCTTCCGCCCAAATGCAGCTGAGATAGGCTCCAGCACCCCCCGCGACCCCAAAAGGGACAAGCGGTAGAAAATGGATGGATGGATAAAATTTGTGTTATGAGTGGGTGATGAGTGAGGGGAAGGCATACATCGCACTTTTTGAAATGACTAATATTCATAATTAGGGCCGTGAAGATAACGAGTGAACAAATATTTTCTTTATGTATCTTTTACACTTATGTTAGCATTTTTTACACTTATGTTAGCATCTTTTAAGCTTATGTTAGCATCTTTTACACTTATGTTAGCATCTTTTACGCTTATGTTAGCATCTTTTACACTTATGTTAGCATCTTTTAAGCTTATGTTAGCATCTTTTACACTTATGTTAGCATCTTTTACACTTATGTTAGCATCTTTTACGCTTATGTTAGCATCTTTTACACTTATGTTAGCATCTTTTACACTTATGTTAGCATCTTTTACACTTATGTTAGCATCTTTTACACTTATGTTAGCATCTTTTAAGCTTATGTTAGCATCTTTTACACTTATGTCAGCATCTTTTACACTTATGTTAGCATCTTTTACGCTTATGTTAGCATCTTTTACACTTATGTTAGCATCTTTTACGCTTATGTTAGCATCTTTTACACTTATGTTAGCATCTTTTACACTTATGTTAGCATCTTTTACACTTATATTAGCATCTTTTACGCTTATGTTAGCATCCTTTACACTTATGTTAGCATCTTTTACACTTATGTTAGCATCTTTTACGCTTATGTTAGCATCTTTTACACTTATGTTAGCATCTTTTACACTTATGTTAGCATCTTTTACACTTATGTTAGCATCTTTTAAGCTTATGTTAGCATCTTTTACACTTATGTTAGCATCTTTTACACTTATATTAGCATCTTTTAAGCTTATGTTAGCATCTTTTACACTTATATTAGCATCTTTTACACTTATATTAGCATCTTTTACGCTTATGTTAGCATCCTTTACACTTATGTTAGCATCTTTTACACTTATGTTAGCATCTTTTACACTTATGTTAGCATCTTTTAAGCTTATGTTAGCATCTTTTACACTTATGTTAGCATCTTTTACACTTATGTTAGCATCTTTTACACTTATATTAGCATCTTTTACACTTATATTAGCATCTTTTACGCTTATGTTAGCATCCTTTACACTTATGTTAGCATCTTTTACACTTATGTTAGCATCTTTTACGCTTATGTTAGCATCTTTTACACTTATGTTGGCATCTTTTACACTTATGTTGGCATCTTTTACACTTATGTTAGCATCTTTTACACTTATGTTAGCATCTTTTACACTTATGTTAGCATCTTTTACGCTTATGTTAGCATCTTTTACACTTATGTTAGCATCTTTTACACTTATCTTAGCATCTTTTATGCTTATGTTGGCATCTTTTACACTTGTGTTAGCATCTTTTACACTTATGTTGGCATCTTTTACGCTTATGTTGGCATCTTTTACGCTTATGTTGGCATCTTTTACACTTATGTTAGCATCTTTTACGCTTATGTTGGCATCTTTTACTCTTATGTTAGTATATTCTACACCTACGTTAGCATATTTTGCTTGTATGTTAGCAGTTTTCGTTCTTATGTTATAGTCTATTGTTCTTCCGTTAGTATATTTTGCTCTAATGTTAGCATCTTTTCCCCTTATTTTAGCATTTTTGTATTTCTTGTTAGCAGTTTTTACACTTTTGTTAGCATCTTTTACACTGATGTCGTCATGTTTTGCGTGTATGTTAGCATATTTTGCTCTTATTTGAGTATCTTTTACACTTATGTTAGCATCTTTTACACTTATGTTAGCATCTTTTAAGCTTATGTTAGCATCTTTTACACTTATGTTAGCATCTTTTACACTTATGTTAGCATCTTTTACACTTATGTTAGCATCTTTTACGCTTATGTTGGCATCTTTTACATTTATGTTAGCATCGTTTACGCTTAGGTTGGCATCTTTTACACTTATGTTAGCATCTTTTACACTTATGTTAGCATCTTTTACACTTATGTTGGCATCTTTTACGCTTATGTTGGCATCTTTTACGCTTATGTTGGCATCTTTTACACTTATGTTAGCATCTTTTACGCTTATGTTGGCATCTTTTACGCTTATGTTAGCATCTTTTACGCTTATGTTAGCATCTTTTACACTTATGTTAGCATCTTTTACACTTATGTTAGCATCTTTTACACTTATGTTAGCATCTTTTACGCTTATGTTAGCATCTTTTACGCTTATGTTAGCATCTTTTACACTTATGTTAGCATCTTTAACACTTATGTTAGCATCTTTTACACTTATGTTAGCATCTTTTACGCTTATGTTAGCATCTTTTACACTTATGTTAGCATCTTTTACACTTATGTTAGCATCTTTTAAGCTTATGTTAGCATCTTTTACACTTATGTTAGCATCTTTTACGCTTATGTTGGCATCTTTTACACTTATGTTGGCATCTTTTACACTTATGTTGGCATCTTTTACACTTATGTTAGCATCTTTTAAGCTTATGTTAGCATCTTTTACACTTATGTTGGCATCTTTTACACTTATATTAGCATCTTTTATACTTATGTTAGCATCTTTTACGCTTATGTTAGCATCTTTTACACTTATGTTAGCATCTTTTATACTTATGTTAGCATCTTTTACATTTATGTTAGCATCTTTTACACTTATGTTAGCATCTTTTACACTTATGTTGGCATCTTTTACACTTATGTTAGCATCTTTTACACTTATGTTAGCATCTTTTACGCTTATGTTGGCATCTTTTACTCTTATGTTAGTATATTCTACACCTACGTTAGCATATTTTGCTTGTATGTTAGCAGTTTTTGTTCTTATGTTATAATCTATTGTTCTTCCATTAGTATATTTTGCTCTAATGTTAGCATCTTTTCCCCTTATTTTAGCATTTTTTTATCTCTTGTTAGCAGTTTTTACACTTTTGTTAGCATCTTTTACACTGATGTCGTCATGTTTTGCGTGTATGTTACAATCTTTTGCTCTTATTTGAGTATCTTCTACACTTATGTTTGCATCTTTTGCACAAACTGTATGTTGGCATCATTTGATTTTATGTTAACATAATTTGTTTTAATGTTCGCATATTTTGCTCTTATTTTAGTATATTCTGCAATTATCTTAGCATATTTTGCTCTTATGTTAGCATGTTCAGTTCAGTTTCAGTTTATTTGGAACATGCACACAATGCAATGTAATGCATCACATATTTCCAGTTGTTTCATTACAGCACGTCGGGAAAAAAAGTAGGAAGAAGCAGAGCTTATTTAATCCTACCCCTTTTCCCTTAGGGTTCCAGGTTCGATTCCCGCTTCCGCCATCTTGGTCACTGCCGTTGTGTCCTTGGGCAAGACACTTTACCCACCTGCTCCCAGTGCCACCCACACTGGTTTAAATGTAACTTAGATATTGGGTTGCACTATGTAAAGCGTGTTGAGTCACTAGAGAAAAGCGCTATATAAATATAATTCACTTCACTTCACTTTAACAGCATTATGTTTCTTTGATGCGTAATTAATGTGCGTAATTGTTTTACCAAAATAAATGTTAGTACATCAATTGAAGACTCGATGAGGCAATTCCTGAAGAAATTGCGTGTGAACGCTCCAATGCTGAAGTTGAACATAAATCCTGGAATTTTTTTTAGAATTGTTGAAGTAGAGCACACAATTACCAAACAGGCTGAATATTTTAAAGTTGGAACCGATTGAATCAGATGAAAAATGTGGGAGTTGTAGAACTTTGAAAAATGTTCCCATTGATTTCAATGGGAATTTCCCCCCAAATTTGGGAATTTCGGGAAAAGCGGGATTTTTTTTTTTAAATGGTAAAAAAAAAAAACTGTTGAAAAGGTTGGTGTGAAAATGTAATTTTGTTTATAGATTATATGCAATCTGTTGTGTTCCAAAATTTTCTTTTTTTTTTCTTTTTTTTTTTTCTCTCTCAGTGTACATGAATGAAGGTGTGTGTTGCTGGACCCGACTTGGACGTTATCTGGACTGGACCTGTTTTTTTTTTGTTTTTTTAAACTTTAAACGAAGCTAATTTCATTTACAACCAGGTCTGGTGAAGATAAGGTCCTTTTTTTTTATTTTATTTTTTTTTATTTTTTTTTTTAGATAAGATAAATAAATATTTTCTTGGATAAAAAAAATAAAGTAAAACAATATAAAAATAATTACATAAAAAAAAAAAGAAGGAAAAAATAGTAATTAAATGAAAATGTTAGTGGACCAGCAGCACAAACAATGAAGTGTGCTTCAGGGACTGTGTCCCTTGCAGAAGTGTTGTCCATGTTGTGGGAACCAGAATATTGATAGCAGAAAGAAACAACCCCTTTTGTGTGAGTGGGTGTGTATGAGTGTGAATGGGGGAGGGAGTTGTTTTTTTTGGGGGTTGATGCACTAGTTGAAAGTGTATCGTGTGTTTGTTTCTATGTTGATTTAATAAAAAAATAAAAAAATAAAATAAAAAAGGTTGGTGTTGGAATTTTTCAAATCAGTCGAGAAATGTTGAAGTAGTAACATGTTGAATTGAGAAATGGTAATACGGAATTCCTGGAATTTCGGGAAAACCGGGATTTTTTTCCAGTTCAAAAAACAACTTCGTTTTTTGTCATAATTAAGAGGAATGTTTTGACAGTGGAACGGTTGAAATGCGTTGAAAAATATGGAAGGAGTAGTTGCCAGAAAAAAGGGCTTTGGAAAACCAGAAATTCTGGAAAATCCTGGAATTTTTTTGACCCTGGAAAAAAAGGTCATTTAAATTTCCGGGATGGTGGAATGCGTTGAAGGTGGAATGGTTTGAATCGGTTGAAAAATATGGAAATGGCGGAAGTTTGAAAAATGGCCAATTCATTTTGAATGGGAAAAATGTCCCGGAAAACACGGAATTCTGGGAATTTTTGGAATTTGTCAAGGGAAAGCCCGCGATTGCCGAATAGGCTGAACAGTTTGAAGTTTGAACTTTTTGAATTGGGTGAAAAATGTGAAAGGTAGAGCGTGGCAAAATCTGGAGAAGAAGAAGAAGTTGAATAAATAGATTAATTTTGGTGTAGAAAACCACAATTATAGAGGGGGGGACAATAAGTGGGTGGGTGATATGGCTGAAAAATGTTTTTTATCGGTCAATGTCAAGAATTATTGATATTTTTTATGACCTACGGACAATAGGGACCAGGAGAAAAATATATTAAATGTAAAAAAAAATGTTTTCAAATGTAAGCGTCCTCTGATTATAATCCCCTGAGCTATCAAGGCAGGAAATGTCAGCCCTCAGAAATGCATTTAAGACAATAAAATAAATGGACGAATGTTGTTTGTTTCAGTTCTCAGGCGAGGGCGGGGAGAAGATGCGCCACGTGTACGGGGAATTCTGCAGCCGACACAACGAAGCCGTGGCGTGGTTCAAAGACCTCCTGCAGAACAACAAGAGATTCCAGAACTTCATCAAGGTACTCGCTGTCAAAGTGCTGGAACTAAGTCATGGGTGGTAACGCTTTCCAATTGTACTCAAGCAACAAGGTGGTAACTCCTTGGTGCGACGGAGGGAGATCCCAGAGTGCATCTTGCTGGTCACACAAAGGATCACTAAGTATCCCGTGCTGCTGGAGAGGATCCTTCAGTACACGCAAGGTTTGTCGTCTGCCGCCCTCTGCCGGTTGCTGCCCCGCACTGCCGAGTGACATATCCCCCTGCCTCGGTCCCTAAGGGGACACCCGGGAGCACGCCGACCTGGACGCATCCCTGGCGCACATCCGCGAGCTGATCACGGCCGTGGACGTGCGCGTCAGCGAGTACGAACGGCGCCAGCGGCTGCGGGACGTGTGGAGCCGCACGGAGAGCCGCAGCACGGCCAAGCTGAAGAACGGGCGGACCCTCCGCAAGCAGGACATGATGGGGCAGACGCTCAAGCATCAGGGGGCGCTGCTGTGGAAGACGGCCACGGGGAGACTCAAAGGTCAGGAACACGTGCGAGGGACGCTCGTGGTATCTTTTTACTTGCGACACAGCTGTATTTGGGGCTTTTTGTGGCCCTAAACGAGAGTTTGTCACTGGGCCCATTTCGGTTGTTCTGCGGAGTTAGTTTCTTAATGTTAAAAACACATTTAGAAAGTTGGAAACAGTTTTTTTTTAAATGTTCTAGCAATTTAAAATGTTCAATTTAGATGTTTCGCTGAAATTCATTAAACCTATTAACAGCGTTAACAAGGGTTTCTTAACCTGGCCGCCAAAAATTTACGTTTCCCAGCTATTGTCCGTATGGGCTGCAGTGGTAGTCAGGTGTAATACACTTTTCCACCACTTTAATGACTATACTCCAGCTTCCGCCCACCTCGGAAGACATACACCTGGGGATAGGTTGATTGGCAACACTAAATGGTCCCTAGTGTGTGAATGTGAGTGTGAATGTTGTCTGTCTATCTGTGTTGGCCCTGTGATGAGGGGGCGACTTGTCCAGGGTTTACCCCGCATTCCAGCCGTGTGCAGGTGGGATAAGCTCCAGCACCCCCAGCGACCCCATAAGGGGCAAGCGGTAGAAAACAGAAGAAGTCTGGAACTAAAGTCAAATAATTTTGAGAGCTAAAATTATGACTAAAGTAGTGAAGCTGTATTTTTTGTTTGCACTTTAATTTTATTGACAGTTTATATATATATATATATATATATATATATATATATATATATATATATATATATATATATATATTTATGTGTATGTATATATATATATATGTATATGTGTGTGTGTGTATATATTTATATGTGTGTATATATATGTATATATTTATATGTGTATATACATATGTGTGTATATATATGTATATATATATATGTATATATAAATATGTGTATATATATCCATATATATGAATATATGCATATACATGCATATATTCATATATATACATATATAAACTTTCCATAAAATTAAAGTGCAAACAAATTAATGTATGTATATATAAATATATACATATATACACACATATATCTAAATAAATATACATACAAATACATATATTGACATATAAACACATATATACACACACACCTATATGCATATATGTATGCATATATTCATGTGTATATATATATATATATATATATGCATATATTCATATATATATATATATTCATATATATATATATATATATATATATATATATATATATATATATATATATACATATATATGCATATATTCATATATATGCACATATTCTTATACATGCATATATTCCTATATATATGCATATATTAATATATATATATATATATATATATATATGCATATATATATACACATATACGTGTGTGTGTATACAGTATACGTGTGTGTGTGTGTGGGTGTGTGTGTGTGTGTGTGTGTGTGTATATATACATATATTGACATAGAAACACATATACACACACACACATATACTGTATATATATATATATATATATATATATATATATATATATATATACACACACACACATATATACGTATACTGTATACACACACATACGTATATGCATATATGTATGCATATTAGAGATGCGCGGTTTGCGGACACAACCGCGGAGTCCGCGGATTATCCGCGGATCGGGCGGATGAAATTAAAAACAATAAGATTTTATCCGCTCGCGGGTCGGGTCGGGCGGATTAATTAGATATTTTTTTTATTTTTTTATTTTTTTTGCTGGTGGCAGTTAAACCAATTCGGAAATATATATACATAGTTAAATGTTGTTACCCACATACGAAAAACGAGCAGGCACCTGCTGCATATGCCACAACAGAAGAAAAAGAAAAGAAAAGAGATGGACACTTTTACGGAGCGGAGAAGGGACGCCTCGCCGGGGTCCGGGACCGAGGCCCCTTCCCCCGAGAGGGCCCCACCGGGAGCCGTAGCTGAGGCGATCCGCGAGAAGGGCCCGACGCACGTCCAGGGTCACTACCGCGCCCACCGCACCGACACCCCGCCTCGTCCGCCTTCGCAGTGCGCTCACGAAAGGGGTGGGGCTCACCCTGGTTGATATAGAGAGCAGGACGGTGGCCATGGAATTTCATTTAAGGTTTGTGATAAACCATCAAACTCATTCGTTAAAAGGACTCTATAGTAATATAAAGCAAATTTTTCTGGACATTATCATGCAAGAAAAGTTTATTTTTGGGATCGCGATCACCGCGTAATGATTTTTAAAGGTTGCATTACATTAACTGTCCCATGTGATCAGCCAGTGCGATTGGAAGTCCATGCTCAATTATTGCCTCCGTAAATAAAACTTCGGCATTTATCACATCCAAAGAATCTGTTTGGGCGACGAAAAACGTTGAAAGTTTTCCACTTGTATCGCTAGCAACGGCATTAGACTTGTGTTTTTTTGTCCCAAAGTGGTCTTTTACATCGCTAATTCCTCCGTGTCCGATCGAAAAATCTTGTCTGCACAAGGTGCAATTCGCGTAGTTTTCACCCTTTTTTTTTTTTAATTAACGAAAAACCGTATTTTTTATCACTGCACCCGTAACCCGGAATAGGTTGATGAAAACCGTACGAATTACGGGAAAACCGGAGTAGTTGGCAGGTGCCTCACTAATGCCTTGCATCGTCTATATTAGATATAACGGGCGGATGGCGGGCGGATGCAGTTCTATTCAAACGTTACATCGGGTGGATGGCGGATGGTTGACGACTTTCTGATGCGGTTGCGGATGAAATATTTGCCTATCCGCGCATCTCTAATGCATATATTAATATATATGCATATATTTATATATACATGCATATATTAATATATATGCACATATTCATATACATGCATATATTCCTATACATGCATATATATGTATACATGCATATATTAATGTATTCACATATATATGCATATATATATATATATATATATATATGTGTATATATATGTATGTATGAATATGCACATACATATATACGCATATACATGTATGTGTGTGTATACAGTATATGTATATGTGTGTGTGTGTATATATATATATATATATATATATATATATACATACAGTGTGTGTGTGTGCGTGTGTCTGTATGTCAATATATTTATTTGTATGTATATATATACACATATATGTATATATATTTAGATGTGTGTATATATCTATATTTATATATATTTTTTTTTGTATATATATGCATATTTGTATGTATATACCAGAGGTGGGACCAAGTCATTGCTTTGCAAGTCACAAGTAAGTCTCAAGTCTTTACCCACAAGTCTCGAGTCAAGTCCAAAGTCAAGACTGGAAAGTCTCAAGTCAAGTCCCAAGTCCTGCATTTTGAGTTTCGAGTCCTTTCAAGTCATTTAACCACAGACTAATATATTTACACAGATTGTGTATGCTTTTAAAACACTGTATTTATTTATTAAAACAAGTGCATTTGAAATTGCAGGGAAAAAGATAGTGCTGACATTGCACTTCAAAATAGCACTATTAACCAGTCATTTTAAACATGTAACTCATTCCTTTACAGAATAAACACATTTGAAAAAAACAAGTGCAACTGTACTTATTTGCACAAAAGTGTTAACATTGTATTTCCATGGCATATTGCATTGTAACTAGTTCCACAGCAGTTTCTATCCTGTTCTTACCTTATCTCATTGATCTCATCTCATACTGTATGTGTGTTTATGTGTGCGTACACATGAAAAACATAACAAATATATGAACATAACAATGAACAGAGTTGTACTTTTTAGATGTCAGGACCCTATGCAATATGTACACATATTCTTAATATAGTATACATTTTAACTGACCTTTATTTGACTATGTTTGTCTTTTTGTAGGTGGCTAAAATACGCAGTGCTGCTGACTGCCGTCTAACGTTACGTTACTGTGTGTGATACATTGACTAACGTAATGTTACTGTGTGTGATACATTGACTAACGTTACGTTACTGTGTGTGATACATTGACTAACGTAACGTTATGTATAGGTACCTCATGAAACCCTGTTTAAAAAAAAATCACTTGACAAAAAGTATGAATAAGGTAGCAAACTGCAGTGGACGCAACAGATTGCCGTGTTTGCAATGACGTTATAACCATAGACATCTTATAAGCAGACGCAGCATTGGTTGCTGTGATGTGAGCAATTTGCCCGCCATCTTGAAGTGCTGATGAGGAGCCGGCGAGCAGCCTAAACTGACAGTTAAAAGGTAGAAAACAAAGATGGTGTTCAGCGTTTTCCTGCTCAAATGAGCGGACTGTTGAAGATAGGAATCGGGGGATTACTTTTCACAAGTAAGATTTAACATTAACGTACTATTGGTTGTATTTTATGAAAATAATATTACCACAGAGTTGAGAAGGATCAAAGATCTTCAATATTTGTATGTGAAAATCACAAAGAAATCTTCTGGGGGAGGATGACGCCCCTACAGGGGTTTGGTTTACAAACTTTCAGCCCCACCTAAAACAAAATTCACCAGCCACTACTGATTATGATGCATTCTCATTTTAGGCAAAGTATAAGACAATACTTTCTTAACAGTATAATTGTAACCAGGAATCAGTCTTCAAGTAACAATATTCAAATACTAACATTGTTGGGTTAAACAGAATTTGGTTTTATTCTGAATCCAGTGAAACAGATTGGTGGTTTTAGCTGATATGAAGACTTTCAGGTGTTTATATATGTTTAAGTATTTGGCAGACGCTTTTATCCAAAGCGACTTACATAAAATAATACATATAAAACAATCACTGCAAACATTATCATTTAAGGGAAGAATGTAATAGAAAATATCAATACAAAGTGTCAAGACAGAATAAACTCTCTGCTGCTGAAGCAACAGAGATACAGTCTATAGGTCCCTAAGATATATAGATATCTAATGTATTCATACATTGTTTATGTAGGATACACGCATATGTATATATAACCTAATCATATTGTTTCTTCAACTTAAAAATAGTTTACCGTTTTTTTTCCCCTTCTCTGGGATTATATTCCCAGTTTTGATCTCGGACGTCTGGTCACTTATAGCGTATAAGAATATTATATTACTGTTAAGCAAACTATGAATAATAAAAACACGCCAAAACATGTGTCTGTTACACACGTATGACAAAAAAGCGCGTGAAAATCAGTGGTATTCAGTGAGGTAAAATGAATTAAATGCGCTGACAGTTCATTGTTCCTGCCAAATGAATTGCACTGAGTGGAGCGGATCACCACTCCAAGATGGCGGCCCCGCGCCTCGTCTGCGCCAGTAGGCAGTAGCGCTCTATGCTGCGTCTACTTATAAGATGTCTATGGTTATAACGTTAGCAGTGAGTTTGCAGCCTCACTGATTTAACTACACAGCAAATAAAAGTCACGTTACTTAGCCAATAAACATTATCTCACATTCAAAACTTACCCTTCTTTGTGCAACTTCAAATGTCGAACGAAGTTGGAAGTTGTTGCGTCTTCGTCTGTAATATTCGAACTGTGTGATTTGCATACGGCAATTCGTTTTTTGTTGACCAAGTCGTAGTTTTTATACCCGAACAAAACCAACTTTAACATAATTGTTTATCACTGGCACGTTGTTGGACAACTCTTGTTCATTGGTTGTCCTGCAATTTGATTGGATGAATGCTGTGTGATGAAAACAACATAGTTCTAATTTGATTGGCTGTTGTACTGACAGCACACCAGCTGACAGGAATAACACGCTGAGAGACACAGACGAAGAAAATGAAAAATACGGAGCGCTCCCAAATAACTTTTTAAGCTTTGGATTTTGGGGAAAGTGGCAAGTCATGTCAAGTCATGTCAAGTCAAAAGGCTCAAGTACAAGTGAAGTCACAAGTCATTGATGTCTAAGTCTAAGTCGAGTTGCAAGTCTCTTTACATTTTGTCAAGTCGAGTCTAAAGTCATCAAATTCATGACTCGAGTCTGACTCGAGTCCAAGTCATGTGACTCGAGTCCACACCTCTGGTATATACTGTATATACACAGAATGTGAGTGTGTATATTTACATATAAACTGTAAATACATTTATATATGTTTATAAATAAATATGAATACAAACGTATAACAGCCTTGTTACACAATTTGCATGGGCAAGTGTTTTTTTGTTTTTTTACAGCTTGATGGATAACTTGCTTTGAAATCGTTAATCAAGGTGACAAGCATATATTTATTTATTTTAACTTTAAACGACTTTAAATAGTGTTGTATGCAACTATTAATTTTGTGGCCGGCTACTATAAATGATGTGGCATGCCAGATCTGGCCCCCCGGGCCTTGAGTTTAACACCTGTGGCATAGAGCGGAAATGTACCTAATGAAGTGTCCATCTATCTGGCAGACGTCCTGGCTCTCCTGCTCACAGACTCCCTGGTCTTCCTGCAAGAGAAGGACCAGAAGTACTCGTTCGCCACTGTAGTACGTCATTGCCAAACCCTGTCTCGTGGACATCACGTTCACGCCCGTATTTAGAGGACTGTGGTTTGCCCGTAGGACCAGAAGCCGCCCGTCATCGGCCTGCAGAAGCTAATCGTGCGGGAGGTGGCCAACGAGGAGCGAGGCATGTTCCTTATTAGCGCCTCGGCCGCCGGGCCCGAGATGTACGAGGTCCACGCGGCGTCCAAGGAAGAGCGCAACGCCTGGATGAGGCTGGTCAGAGAGGCGGTGGAGAGGTAAGCTTAACGTTATTTGCCTCTTTTAACAACGTGCCTCAATGTCACCGATGTTCCTTCAGCTGTCCGGAAGAGGAGGACGACGACACGAGCGAGTCTGAAGAGGAGAAACGGGTTGCAGAGGCTCGCTTTCAGAAGGTCCAGAAATTACAAGGTACTCATAACACTTGACATTTTACTCCGTGTTGAAAAGTAAGCCCTGGGACACGAGGCGACCACAGGAAGTGAAAATAAATTGTCGCTAACAGGTAATAATCTCTAGACTGAGAAGACTTTCTACAAGAGTGCCTTCTCATTCTTCTCAAAGGTTGCAGTTCAGTTCAATCATTTTTATAGCACATTTAAAAACAACCACAGTTGCTATACAGACAAATTAAAAATAGTGCAAAACACTTTCAAATGTACATTTTAACACATCAAGATGAATACAATACTAGTTTAGCAATTGTATATTTTTGTCTGTCGCTCACAACCCTTATGAAAGACACACACACACGCTCTAGTTTTTTTTATCCATTCAAGCTCATAGATAAATGCTGGCAAAAGTCAGCTAACAATAGACATACTTGCCAACCCTCCCGGATTTTCCGGGAGACTCCCGAAATTCAGCGCCTCTCCCGAAAACCTCCCGGGACACATTTTCTCCCGAAAATCTCCCGAAATTCAGGCGGACCTGGAGGCCACGCCCCCTCCAGCTCCATGCGGACCAGGAGGGTCTGCATGGAGCAATGTTGTTGTAATATATTGAGTTGGAGGCAATAAACAGGCGAGGGGATGAAGTACGTTCCTTTACTGTAGACTTCAGAACAGACTCACACACTTGACGTCAGGTGCGCAACACCACGTAAATCGTTGGCCAACCAAAAAGTAACCCCAGTACGCTATAGCCAACATTCACCAGGAGATGGCAACAGACAAACAAAGATCACTCTATTACATTCCAGTCTCTCCATGTTTTCTCACCATGGTAACATGTGATCCACATGCACTGTGCGCTGTCTCTGTCCCTCTTGATATAGATATATATATATATATATATATATATATATATATATATATATATATATATATATATATATATATATATATATATATATATATATAAATAATAATAATATATATATAAGAAAATACTTCACTTTCAGTGAATTCTAGCTATATATATATATATATATATATATATATATATATATATATATATATATATATATATATATATATATTTATCATATATATATATTTATTTTACTATATATATATATATATATATATATATATAGTATATATATAT
Organism: Nerophis lumbriciformis; assembly: GCF_033978685.3. Taxonomy (NCBI): domain Eukaryota; kingdom Metazoa; phylum Chordata; class Actinopteri; order Syngnathiformes; family Syngnathidae; genus Nerophis; species Nerophis lumbriciformis. The sequence goes on along the minus strand of NC_084558.2, from coordinate 43,072,293 downwards.
ATATATAGTATATATATATACATATATATATATACTGTATATTTATATGAAATACTTGACTTGGTGAATTCTAGCTGTAAATATACTCCTCCCCTTTTAGCCACGCCCCCCCCCCCCCCCCCGAAATCGGAGGTCTCAAGGTTGGCAAGTATGACAATAGAGCCCATGGGAGTCGCTCTTTTCCGCCTATAAAGTGCTCCAAAAAACCTCCAAAACGTTTTGTATAGACTTAGACTTAGACAAACTTTATTGATCCACCTATGAAATAGTTCCACACTCTAGATGTGATGCCGACTGATGGGTCGTTCATATCTTCTCGATTGGATGAGTAGTTAATCATAATCTTCATGCAGGTAAAAAAAAACAAAAAAAAAACGTCTTTTTGTGTCTTTTTCACCATCTCCGGGTCTAAGTTGAACGTCAAAGGTACCGTATTTTCCAGACCATAAGGCTTTGATTGATCGATTTGATTGAAACTTTTGTTAGTAGATTTTACAGTACAGTAAATATTCCGTACAATTGACCACTAAATGGTAACACCCGAATAAGTTTTTCAACTTGTTTAAGTCGGGGTCCACGTAATCAATTCATGGTAAACGCACTTAAAACTCGACAGTGCGCCTTATAACCCGGTCCGCCTAATGTACGGAATAATTCTGGTTTTGCTTACAGTCCTCAAAGCAATTTTATTTGGTACATGGTGTAATAAGTATGACCAGTAGATAGCAGTCAAATATAAGAGATATGTGTAGACTGCACTATGATGGCAATATGACTCAAGTAAACAACACCAACATTTTATATGTTCCATTGAAAGTATAGAACATTACACACGGCGCACACAAATATATAAAAATGTTTTAGTACGACTTTGGTAAGCTATGAAGCCACACCGCTTGATGGATTGTCTGCGCATTAAACATACAAGTGTTATTATGGTGTGTGTGTAAAGTAAAACATATTATCTGGCGTTTTGTTTCGCAATATTATGCAAAATAACTTTTCTTACCTTCTGGTACCTGCTGATCTGTATTTGGGATCTGCTTGAATCCTGAAAAATTGCGCGTGTCCGCCTTTGTAGTCCGTGTCGATAAGCTTCTTCTTTTTCTCTATTTCCTTGTTATGTGACATTCATTCTCCGCTGTTGCCATTTCTAATATAAAGTCGTGTAAAGTTCTTACTTATAGTCAGTAAACTCGCCATGAAAGCGCTAAAACATAGCGGTGTAGTGAGTTTACATTATTCACCCAAGGAACTTTAGTTATTAGAGTGTTCCGGTCGGACTTTTTTTTTCCGGCTTTGTTGTTGATGTAAGTAAAGTCTGAATGTCATTAAAACAGTTAGCTCCAACTTTTGACACTTCTTCCACTCCCGTCCTTGCACGCTACAACAAAGATGACGGGGAGAAGACGCTACCGAGGGTGAGCCACGTAAATAAGACCGCCCTCAAAACGGCGCATCCTAAAGCGACTGTCAGAAAGCGGCTTAAAGATGAACTGTAAAACATCATCTATGCAACATTTTGACCAAAGAACCACCATTACATGTTATGTAGACCACAAGGAAGTGTTTTACATTTAGAAAAAAATAATAATAATATGACTCCTTTAATGCGCCCTATAATCCGGTGCGCCTTATATATGAAAAAAGATAGAAAATAGACCATTAATCGGCGGTGCGCCCTATGGTCCGGAAAATACGGTGCACAACTTCTCTGTTTATGTCCACAACTTTCTACCATCCATGTGTGAAGCATGATTTATAATCTAGAATTAACTTTCACCAACTCCGAGGCGATGCAGCAGCTCACCGGCTCAGTATGTCAATATAGCAGCATAAGATAGTTAGCCCTCTGTGTTCACTGCACTGCTAAAATAGTTCCTTGGTGTTAATGCTTGTAATAACAATATCGCTAATACTTGGTAGTAAATGGAGTATTGTTGGCGGTTTAAGAATTTTTTTGTTTTGTTTTATGGGCGCATAGATTACTCCGATTAATTGCATTGTTAGCCACCTCATACTTGCCGTATATTACGAATTAGAATGCATATTAAAAAAAACATATGTGTTATTGTAATACCTAGGGATTGTGAATGTTGAGAAAAATTTACAAAAGTGTGATAAAGATGTCGCATAAAAATATAAAATAATGAAATATAACAATATGTGGGAATTTAATGCAATGTTTATTGTAGTTAGCTCAAAAAAAAAGTGTCTCGTCCCACACTGGATTGGTAATTAATCGATTGATTAATTTATCTACGTATTTTTGTGTATGTGCATGTGCCAATAAATATACATTTTTTTCATAATTATTTTTATTTTATTTGGCAATGAGTTAATAATGATAACTGCTGTCCGGTTATACCTTGTTTTCTTACACTTCTGAGTCTCATTTGCAAATATATAATAGACTTTTGACCTGTGTCTTGGCTGTAGTTGTGATTGCCAACATTGGAGGTGTTGACCTCGCCATGTAAAATCGCTAATGCTAATCACTAGCATGTATATGGCATATTCGATGCTAGCGCGCATTTCCAAAAGTGGATCCTTACTGCACTTTCAAGCTACGCTTTCTTGCTTTGTTGACATGGACTATTGTAAGATTACCTCCCCCCACATAACTACAGTAAGGAAGGGATTCATGTGGCCCCATTCCTGGGTGGATCTCGCGTGAGAGGAAGAGGCGGTGTTAGTCATTTTGCAATGCAGTCTACTAAAAAAAATTATGAAAGCGCCACATGACGCTGTGGTCATGTTGGAACTGCCACAAAAAATGTTTTAAGATATTTAACACTCTACTGCCATCATGCTAAAGTGAATAGTGCATGCCCCAAATTTGTTACATTTCATGTGTCAGGTAAACCGCAAATGGGGTCATACGAATCCCCTTTCTACTGGATGGTTATTTTGCAGGTCAAATGTAGTGACTTTTTTAATTCAGCAGATGGCGCCGTGACGAAACACCAACGCAGTACCTGTGCCGTGTCAGTACAGCCAGTGAGTGTGCCACGCCCTCACTGAGGTGTCATTTACCCCTACTTGTTTTCCAGAGAGCCTAATGAGCCAGGACCAGCAGATCTGCTCCAGCCTGGAGGAAAAGCTCCAGATGTACGCGGCGCTCTCGGCCCTCAGCGGGAAGGCGGCAGCGCCTCTCGACGAGCCGCGGCTGCTCGTGCGCCCGTGCCCCGACGAGCCGCCGCAGGCCGGCGTGCTGCTGGCAGCCGCCATGCAAGAAGGTGCTAACCATTATGCAATTCTTCTTTTTTATCTTTTTCCCACCGTGCACATCGTCCCTTTACTTACTGTTTGGTGTGATCGGCAGCCGAGAATCTGAAGGCCACCTTGAAGTCCAGATCTCCGTCCGTGCGCAGCTGGGACTCTGGCAGAGACTCCGCCTCTCTCGTCAGTCCTGTGACACCCGCAGCGCCGCCCTCTAACCACCAGGCTTCACCCGAGGAGCCCGCTGAGGGGTGTTGGACGGAGACCACTGAGCTTCTATCGCCCACTTACTTGCAAGGAACAAACAAGGACTTAAAGGTATTAACAAATAATACTTTTCTTTATTTATGGAATACATCATCTTCTGAAAAAGCCCTCCTCAAATAATAAACTCCCTGGCAATGAGGGTGGATAAGGAGTGCACTGCAAAAACTGAAATCTAAGTAAGATTAAATATCTCAAATAAGGGTGATATTTGCTTATTTTCTGTCTGATAAGATAATTCTTCTCACTAAGCAGATTTTATGTTAGAGTGTTTTACTTGTTTTAAGGGTTTTGGTCCTAAATGATCTCAGTAAGATATTACATCTTGTTGCTGAGATTTGATGACCTATATTCATGCTTGAAACTAGAATATCAACTGTTGCAAAGCTGTGTCATTAACACTCACAATTAGAGATGTCCGATAATGGCTTTTTTACCGATATCCGATATTCCGATATTGTCCAACTCTTAATTACCGATAACGATATCAACCGATACCGATATATACAGTTGTGGAATTAACACATTATTATGCCTAATTTTGTTGTGATGCCCCGCTGGATGCATTAAACAATGTAACAAGGTTTTCCAAAATTAATCAACTCAAGTTATAGAAAAAAAATACCAAGATGGCACTGCCATATTTATTATTGAAGTCACAAAGTGCATTATTTTTTTTAACATGCCTCAAAACAATAACAGTGCAATACTTAGCGGGGGGGTTTATATTGTAGCGTCCCGGAAGAGTTAGTACTGCAAGGGATTCTGGGTATTTGTTCTGTTGTGTTTATGTTGTGTTACGGTGCGGATGTTCTCCCGAAATGTGTTTGTCATTCTTGTTTGGTGTGGCTTCACAGTGTGGCGCATATTTATAACAGTGTTAAAGTTTTTTATACGACCTGTATGGCTGTTGACCAAGTATGCATTGCATTAATTCGTGATGAGAACAGCCGGTAGATATTATGTGACTCGGACGGCACGCACGCAAAGGAAATGCCTTTAAGATTTATTGGCACTCTGTACCTCTCCCTACGTCCGTGTACACAGCGGCATTTTAAAACGTCATACATTTTACTTTTAGAAACCGATACCGACAAGCATGAAACTGATACTGATAATTTCCGATATTACATTTTAATAATATCGGCAGCCCGATATCATCGGACATCCCTACTCACAAGTATAAAACTAGTTTTTTTAAGTAATAATTTCTTACTTCAAGCATGAAAAAGAAATCATGATGTCAAGATAATGACACTAGCATTTACTTAATTTAAGAATATTTTTCAACTTATTGAGCAAAAAGGTCTTTTTTTTTTCTACCAAGAAAAGTGCACTTGTTATTAGTGAGAATATACTTATTTTAAGGTGTTTTTGGGTTCATTGAGGTTAGCTAATTTTACTTGTTTTGGAAAGTCTTGACAAGCCGAATTTGCTTGTTCTATTGGCAGATAATTTTGCTTAGTTCTAATAAAATACCCCTAATTTTTGTATTTTGTTTCTTGTTTTTGAACACTGACTTTTTGCAGTGTAGTAGATCACTCTACAGCCTCCAGGGGGTGCACATGTCTAACAAAAGTAAAGGCTTTTATTAATGAAATGGTCCTTTTGCAGGAGCGTTTTCTCACTTGACATCTGCAATGTTGTGTATCAACAGATTGCTCGCAGTGTCCAGAGCCTCACGCAGCTGCTCTACAGCCTGCAGGTCAGCAAGAATGCATGTTTTCTTTCTCGTTGTTTTATTGAGGGGAGATGAGGGCGTTCTGTGCCCTACTGTCCGGAAATATAATTTTGAAATTTTGTTTTGTTTTAACCTTTATTTAACCATTAAGATTAAAAACCTCTTTTTCAAGGGAGTCCTGGCCAAGAAACACACAATGCATACACATACACATATATATATATATATATACACCGTATATATATATATATATATATATATATATATATATATATATATATATATATATATATATATACCGTATATATATATATATATATATATATATATATATATATATATATACACACTGGATGTCAAGGAGTGTTGGCTTTCTTATACAGTATGCAAATTAATCTAAGATAAAGGTGAAAGGACTTCATAAAAGTCAATAAATCAATATGACCCTGTATGATGATATGCTGCCCGACGATCTCAAGAGCACGAAATTTTCATATAACTAGAAACTAGCGCTAGTGCTAGCATCACATGATGAAAACATGTAAGCCAGGGGTCTTCAATGTTTTCTAGAACCAGGCTGATGGAGAGAAGTAGCGGGACCCCCTATTTACCGTATTTTCCGGACTATAAGCCGCACTTAAAATAATTTTTTCTCTCCTCAAAACTCGACAGTGCGCCTTATAACCCGGTGCGCCTGATGTACGGAATAAGTTTGGTTGAGCTTACCCACCTCGAAGCTATTTTATTTGGTACATGGTGTTATGATATGGCCAGTAGATGGCAGTAAGAGAGAGGCTGCACTATGATGGCAATATGTCTCAAGTAAACAACACCAACATTTCAAATGTTCCATTGAAAATTTTGAACATTACACACGGCGCTCAAAAATCTATCAAAATGTTTTAGTACGACTTTGGTAAGCTATAAAGCCGCACCGCTTGAAGGATTATCTGCGCAATAAACATAGGAGTATTATTATGGTGTGTGTATAAGGTAAGACATATTATCTGGCGTTTTGTTTTGCAATATTATGCAAAAGCAACTTTTCTTACCTTCTGTTACCTGCTGATCTGTATTTGGGATCTGCATAAATCCTGAAAAATTGCGAGCGTCCGCCTTTGTAGTCCGTGTCGAAACCGTAGTCGATAAACTTCTTCTTTTTCTCTATCTTCTTGTTATGGGACATTCATCCTCTGCTGTTCCCATTTCTAATATAAAGTAGTGTAATGTTCTTGCTTATATCTGTCAGTAAACTTGCCATGAAAGCGCTAAAACATAGCGGCATACTTGCCAACTCTCCCGGATTTTCCGGGAGACTCCCGAAATTCAGCGCCTCTCCCGAAAACCTCCTGGGACAAATTATCTCCCGAAAATCTCCCGAAATTCAGGCGGACTCAGGTCCATGCGGACCTGAGTCCGCTTTACCACAATATAAACGGCGTGCCTGCCCAATGACGTTATAACTGTAGAATGATCGAGGGCGAGTTCTTGGTTCCTTATGTGGGTTTATTGTTAGGCAGTTTCATTAACGTCCTCCCAGCGCGGTAACTACACACAACAACAGCAGTCACGTTTTCGTCTACCGTAAAGCAGTTCGTCTGCCGTAAACAGCAATGTTGTGACACTCTTAAACAGGACAATACTGCCATCTGGTGGATTTGATGAAAGCACTTTTGTGCGTACCACACAGCAATGCATCATCAGAGAGGGTGTTCAGCATGGTTAGAAAAATAGTGACAGAGAATAGAACAAGGATGGACAATTCAACCCTTAACTCAACAAGTATATGTGTAAATAAATGAACACTGAAATTCAAGTATTTCTTTTATATTTATATATATATATATATATATTTATATATATATATATATATTTATATATATATATATAAATATATATATATATATATATATTTATATATATGTATATATATATATATATATATATATATATATATATATATATAATAAAATAAATATATATTTATAGCTAGAATTCACTGAAAGTCAAGTATTTCTTATATATATATATATATATGAAAAACTTGACTTGGTGAATTCTAGCTGTAAATATACTCCTCCCCTCTTAGCCACGCCCCCATCCACGCCCCTTGACCACGCCCCCAGATGCTGGCTTTTCAACTTTGCGCCTATAACAATCCGAATGGTTCTTTTCCTCTTTGGTCCGGAGGACACGACGTCCACAGTTTCCAAAAACAATTTGAAATGTGGACTCGTCAGACCACAGAACACTTTTCCACTTTCTATCAGTCCATCTTAGATGAGCTCAGGCCCAGCGAAGCCGACGGCGTTTCTGGGTGTTGTTGATAAACTGTTTTCGCCTTGCATAGGAGAGTTTTAACTTGCACTTACAGATGTAGCGACCAACTGTAGTTACTGACAGTGGGTTTCTGAAGTGTTCCTGAGCCCATGTGGTGATATCCTTTACCCACTGATGTCGCTTGTTGATGCAGTACAGCCTGAGGGATCGAAGGTCACAGGCTTAGCTGCTACGTGCAGTGATTTCTCCAGATTTTCTGAACCCTTTGATGATATTACGGACTGTAGATGATGAAATCCCTAAATTCCTTGCAATAGCTGGTTGAGAAAGGTTGTTCTTAAACTGTTTGACTATTTGCTCACGCAGTTGTGGACAAAGGGGTATACATCGCCCCATCCTTTCTTGTGAAAGACTGAGCATTTTTGGGAAGCTGTTTTTATACCCAATCATGGCACCCACCTGTTCCCAATTAGCCTGCACACCTGTGGGATGTTCCAAATAAGTGTTTGATGAGCATTCCTCAACTTTATCAGTATTTATTGCCACCTTTCCCAACTTCTTTGTCACGTGTTGCTGGCATCAAATTCTAAAGTTAATGATTATTTGCACACAAAAAAAATGTTTATCAGTTTGAACATCAAATATGTTGTCTTTGTAGCATATTCAACTGAATATGGGTTGAAAATGATTTACAAATCATTGTATTCCGTTTATATTTACATCTAACACAATTTCCCAACTCATATGTCTCTGACAATCTTGCACTTTCTGTTTTGGAAATGAAGTGAATGTTTGTGCCACTGCTTAATAACTGTTTAATATATACACTTTTGGTCAATTGACTTAGTTGTGATTTCCCTCTCTGCATGAAAGTTTAAAAGGAGCATATATTAATGCAGCATGAAAAAGAATCTTTTAATGTAGACTAGGGATGTCCCGATCCGATATTTGGATCGGATCGGCCGCCGATATTTGCAAAAAAATGCGTATCGGCAAGGCATGGGAAAATGCCGATCCAGATCCAGTTTAAAAAAAAAACTCCGCTCCGAGTTTTCCAACGCACCTATTTAAATAATACATTCCACTTTTCTGCTGCTCCCTAATTTCCGTTCCGCATTTTCCAGCACACCTTCAACACATCCACAGGTCTGTGGATTCTCACGCAGTTGCTTTTAGCTGCTGGCAGTACACGACAGGCTCTTCTCACTCTTTCCTGTGTCTCCCTCTCACAGACAGCGAGCGCACCTTCTTACACACGTCACATACTGTCACGTCATATGTCACATACTGTCACGTCATACGTCACATACGTATACGTCCTCCCCGAGCAGAGAGGTAGCAGCATGGCTAACGTTAGCTGTGATGCTAGCGCAGCCGTGTGACCAACGTTCTCTCTAAGGTGCGCGCTTGTGCAATTGCGCACTGTTTAAACGTCCTCTGCGCACGGCAAATCTATGCCACGCACAAAATCAAATAAAAAAATAAGCGCATAACAATTTTCAACACACCGACACGACAGAGAAAACAGTTTTCGTCATCATTGTTCAAATATTATAACGTCTGTCGAGACGCTTATCTCCATTCGGTGCCACACGCCCACACCATCAAAATGACGAGGCAAAAATTTCCACATCAACACCGTATGAAAAAATTGGTGATTTTTTTAGTTGTGATTTCCTTCTCTGCATGAAAGTTTAAAAGTAGCATAAGCATATATTAATGCAGTATGAAGAAGAATGTTTTAATGTAGACATGCAAGCCTTGAAAGAAAATGTTGAAAATCAAGACTACATTTCCTGCAAATGGATGCATTTCTACCCTATATTTTAACTTTAGATTTATTCTCATATCAAACTCTTTTGGCTGTCTTTTTGACACTTACATCCGGCGCCCCCCTCCACACCCTGGATTATAAATAATGTAAATAATTCAATGTGATTATCTTGTGTGATGACTGTATTATGATGATAGTATATATCTGATAGTATATATCTGTATCATCAGTGGACCCCGACTTAAACAAGTTGAAAAGCTTATTGGGGTGTTACCATTTAGTGGTCGATTGTACGGAATATGTACTTCACTGTGCAACCTACTAATAAAAGTCTCAATCAATCAATCAATCAAAACACATAGAATCATCATACTGCTGTGATTATATGCATCAAGTGTTCATTCAAGGCTAAGGCAAAATATCGAGATATATATCGTGTATCGCAATATGGCCTTAAAATATCGCAATATTAAAAAAAGGTCATATTGCCCAGCCCTAGTTTCAATGATGCCATTTCTGTTTGTCATGTATAATTTTGTCTATTTTGTGTTTATCCTTGAATAAACAGGTCAGTTTCTTGTTACCAACCATTGTGTATTATTCAAACTCCCCTAATTCAGCTGGCTAGTTGTTATCAAGAGTACTAAAACCCTTTTCAACATGATTCTGACAACTAAGTAGGCTAAATAACTTTAAACTTTAATACATGCTCGGATAGGCCATTATCGGTCAGTATCGGTATCGGTCAGTATCGGTATCGGATCGGAAGTGCAAAAACAGTATCGGATCGGAAGTGCAAAAACCTGGATCGGGACATCCCTAATGTAGACACATAGAATCATCATACTGCTGTGATTATATGCATCAAGTGTTCATTCAAGGCTAAGGCAAAATATGGAGATATATATCGTGTATCGTGACATGGCCTAAAAATATCGAGATATTAATAAAAGGCCATATCGCCCATATATATATGTAAATATGGTAGTAAATTGTGAAAGTGTGTCGAGGCGACTTGAGCTCCGGTGATCTCATTTTCATATTCAAAGTTCCGCTTCCTCGTTGCTTTCACCTGCGGTGCTCATTCAAATGAGGTCGCGGCGAAAGTTGTCTTTGTATGCGTCGCCAACGTCGTGTTTGTGTGTGCTCCTCCAGGCGGCCGTGACCATCCAGGACAGCTGCCACGAGCTCCACAGGCTCCTCCTCGGAGGAGACGGCCGCACTTCGCCTCGCCGTCAAGGCCTGCAAGAACAGGAGAAACAGCGCCACCTGGAGAAGAGGAAGGAGGAGGCGGCCTCCACTCGGCGCCTACAGGAGCGCCTGCGGCAGGACCGCGAGCGCTGGGAGCGGGAGTGCCACGCCCGGGAGAGCCGGCTGGGGGAGAAGGAGAGCTGCGTGGGGGAGAGGGAGCGGCAGTGCCACCTGGAGGCGGGGAAGCTGAGGCGCGAGCGGGAGGAGCTGGACGATCAGCTGGAGGAGTACCGGCAGAACCTGGAGAGGCTCCGCGAGGGCCAGAGGAGCGTGGAAAAGGAGCGGGAGCGGCTGGAGAACCGCAGGAAGCTCCTCCAGACGTGGAGTCACATCCCTCACATGCTCATCCCTCTGGATGGCCAGCAGGTGACCAATCACGCCCTCGCTACTTTGTCCACCCAGGTTTAATGGAATGCTCCGGAACACAGTTCAATCCCCTCTTGATGTACGAGCTGCGGTAATGAGCGCCATTTGCCCTGGCGCACGCCAATAAACATCTCCATGACGGATGGTAATTAAAGTGCAGCAAATAAAAGCCCCGCTGCAATAATTATAAGCCCGGCCCACGCAGAATAGGATAAAGTTCACTAATATGTGACGCGAGGCTAACGGCGCTACACGCAGTTTTTGTGCAGGCAGCTGTGACGCCTAAAAGCTTGCTTAACACTCAACACGCCCTCGATTTCTGGCACACTGGCATCCATCTTTTTAAGCCTGACAGAGCCGTGCTGAGCTAGCAGGGCTAATGCTTTTGCCCCGAGGCAAAGGTCACAGGGTGTAATCTCTAGGCTGCCATAAATGTCCGAAGGTTAACATCTCTCTTTAGACCAGGGGTCGGCAACCCAAAATGGTGAAAGAGCCATATTGGACCAAAAATACAAAAACAAATCTGTCTGGAGCCGCAAAAAATTAAAAGCCATATTACATACAGATAGTGTGTCATGAGATATAAATTGAATTAAGAGGACTTAAAGGAAACTAAATGATCTCAAATATAGCTACAAATGAGGCATAATGATGCAATATGTACATATAGCTAGCCTAAATAGCATGTTAGCATCGATTAGCTTGCAGTCATGCAGTGACCAAATATGTCTGATTAGCACTCCACACAAGTCAATAACATCAACAAAACTCACCTTTCATGCACAACGTTAAAAGTTTGGTGGACAAAATGAGACAGAAAAAGAAGTGGCATAAAACACGTCCTAGAAAGTCGGAGAAAGTTATACATGTAAGCAAACTACGGTGAGTTCAAGGACCGCCAAAATTAGTAGGACAAAACGGCGCTCGCCAAATACTCGAATCAGTGAAGCATGTTTAATATAAACAGTGGGATTTATAACAATTAGGGAGGTTTGTGTCATGTTTGTCCTCCTACAGAAACCATATTAAAACAAAAAATAGATTTTTTTTCCCCTCATCTTTTTCTTTCATACATTTTTTAAAAAGCTCCAGAGAGCCACTAGGGCGGCGCTAGAGCCGGGAGTTGCCGACCCCTGGTTTAGAAGAAGGGTGTCCAGAGTGCGTCCCGGGGGCCATTTATGTCCCGCGGCTTATTTGTTAACAGCCCGCGGCACATTTAAAAAAATTACAGAAATAAAAACATACAAAAGTGGAATAAAAGAGCAAACAGGTGAAAGGTAACAATAACACTTTTGCAATGTTGACTCTAATAACCCAACGAATCAAAATGAATGTTGTTTTGAATTATTGACATATTCAAGGCTCCAATTACTTCATGTCAAATATTCCAATTTGAAATATTTTTTTGGGGGGGGGAAATATTGCATATTTTGTGTTTGTCATAATTAACAAGATTTTCTATAACAAAAATGTCATAAAACAAACATACAAAAAAAATCATAAAAAATGTATAATTGACAGAGCTGAAGTTGATCTTGAGATTTAGGCGTTAAAAGTAAAAAATGTAAGATAATGTATGACTTTACACTTTTATGAGTGAAGCCCTTTTGGATCACCGAGAATTTTAGTGGGATTTTATTTATTTTTTTAAACTGACATTGTTCAAAAATGTATAATGATTGGGGCGGCATGGTGTAGTGGGCAGAGCAACCGTGCCAGAAACCTGAGGGTTGCAGGTTCGCTCCCCGCCTCTTACCATCCAAAAATCGCTGCCATTGTGTCCTTGGGCGGGACACTTCACCCTTTGCCCCCGGTGCCACTCACACCGGTGAATTGAATGATGAATGATAGGTGGTGGTCGGAGGGGCCGTTGGCGCAATTTGCAACCACGCTTCCGTCAGTCTACCCCAGGGCAGCTGTGACTATGAAAGTAGCTTACCACCACCAGGTGTGAACGATTGATGGGTTCAACATGTAAAGCGACTTTGGGTACTTAAAAAAAGCGCTATATAAATCCCAGTTATTATTATTATTCAAAATTAATGTTGTTGTGAATTATTGACATATTCAGGCTCCAATTACCGTACTTTGCATCAACTATTCCACTTTGAACATTTTGTGTTTTTGACATTGAAAACAGAGTTTTCTTTCACAAAACGGGCATCAATCATACAAAAAAATTTAAATTAAAACTGAGTCTGATCTAGAGCAATGTCGAAGTAAATGGTAAATGGGTTATACTTGTATAGCGCTTTTCTACCTTCAAGGCACTCAAAGCACTTTGACATTCACACACACATTCACACACTAACCACGACCCATCAGGAGCAAGGGTGAAATGCCTTGCTCAAGGACACAACGGACATGACAATGTTGGTAGTAGGTGGGGATCGAACCAGGAACCCTCAGGTTCACTCTCCTAACCGCGCCACGCCGTCCCCAGTATTGAAGTTTTTTTTTTTTTACTGAGGGCCACATTGCAGTTATGGCTGCCCTTAGAGGGCCACTTGCAAATTTGTATAATTTATAAACAATAAATGTATAGGTATTCACCTCATGATATTATAATACAATTGCCTATTCATATATATATATATATATATATATATATATATATATATATATTAGGGGTGTAACGGTACGTGTATTTGTATTGAACCGTTTCGGTACGGGGGTGTCGGTTCGGTTCGGAGGTGTACCGAACGAGTACACATGCTAGCAGCGACCGGGGCTAGGACAACATGTAAAAACCAGAGCTGGAAGACCCTCCTGTCTCGTTAAGATATCCCGTTTGGGAACACTTTGGCTGCGCGATACAACAATGGAGGACGGAGGTTTGCCGACATTGTTCAGCAGCTGCTTCTGGCAACACGTCAAACATGTGTTGCACCTTTCCTGCTTCCGGCTCCCAGACCGTAGTCGAGGAGCGCAGGGGAGACACTCCTCCAGGGCCGATGTATTCTCGGGGCAACACCCTTCACTCTCCACAGCTCCGGACTCCAGGGTAAATGACGAGTCCGGCGATTAGTTGCAAATCGTGGCTTTATTGAGGTCTTGCACACAGCCAATCCAACACACATATTAAAGGGCCACACACACACATACGCTACTCTCATAACACCTGCTAACCCATTTGAAGCGTCACCACCATATTCAAGCAGCCTCTCCTCGGCGAGTCAGGCAGGGCTAAAGCAATAACAAATGTTTTTATAGCAGCAGATATAAGACCATATTGCTTTAAAAACTAGATTTTGACCCACTTCTATGGTGGAAGAACAATGAGCCCATATATCCTCTTACTGCCAAGTTAGCCAGGCTGGGGGGGAGAAGAAAAGTTAATCTGAGGCTGAGTTGGCTTGAAAATGTTTAATGTTGCACTTTTTATATGTAGAAGAAAAGTTTTGTCATTTTATTTAATCTGAGCAACAACTTGAGGCAGTTTAATGTCGATTAACGTGGACCCCGACTTAAACAAGTTGAAAAACTTATCGGGGTGCTACCATTTAGTGGTCAATTGTACGGAATATGTACTGTACTGTGCAATCTACTAGTAAAAGTCTCAATCAATCAATCAAAAAAAGCACTTTATATGTAGAAAGGTTTTGTTAAGAAACCATTCTGAGCCTTATCTTATTTAGTTTTTATTTTATATATGTTGACCACATTAACCCTGGCAATGGACCCTTTGTGTATATGTATGTTATGCCATTGTTTACAAATTTGGTAAATAAATAACTAGGGATGTCCGATAATGGCTTTTTGCCGATATCCGATATTCCGATATTGTCCAACTCTTTAATTACCGATACCGATATCAACCGATATATGCAGTCGTGGAATTAACACATTATTATGCCTAATTTGGACAACCAGGTATGGGGAAGATAAGGTACTTTTTTTAAAAATTAATAAAATAAGATAAATAAATTAAAAAACATTTTCTTGAATAAAAAAAGGAAGTAAAACAATATAAAAACAGTTACATAGAAACTAGTAATTAATGAAAATGAGTAAAATTAACTGTTAAAGGTTAGTACTATTAGTGGACCAATCATGTGTGCTTACGGACTGTATCCCTTGCAGACTGTATTGATATATATTGATATATAATGTAGGAACCAGAATATTAATAACAGAAAGAAACAACCCTTTTGTGTGAATGAGTGTAAATGGGGGAGGGAGGTTTTTTGGGTTGGTGCACTAATTGTAAGTGTATCTTGTGTTTTTTATTTTGATTTAATAAAAAAAACAAAAAACAATACCGATAATAAAAAAAACGATACCGATAATTTACGATGTTATATTTTAACGCATTTATCCCTGTAAATAACCAAAAAATTTATATTTTGTTGTTTTCTTACTGTACCGAAAATGAACCGAACCGTGACCTCTAAACCGAGGTACGTACCGAACCAAAATTTTTGTGTACCATTACACCCCTAATATATGTATATATATATATACATATATATATATATATATATATATATGTATATATATATATATATATATATATATATATATATATATATATATATATATATATATATATATATATATATATATATATATATATATATATATATAGTGAAGTGAATTATATTTATATAGCGCTTTTCTCTAGTGACTCAAAGCGCTTTACATATATATATATATATATATATATATATATATATATATATATATATATATATATATATGTGTTAATTATGACAAAATATGCAATATTTCACCCCCTAAAATGTTCAAAATGTTCAATCTCCATAGATGATGGAGATTGGGATTCTGCCTTAACCCGAATTAACAACAGTACATCCTGTTCAAGGCTTAATTTAATACAATTCAAGGTTGTCCACCGTATTTATTTCACTAATTCCAAACCCTCCAAAATATACCTCAATATCTCGGTTACTTGTAACAGATGTTACATGTCACCTGCAAACATGACGCACATGTTTTGGTCTTGTCCCCATTTGCTGGATTATTGGACAACTATTTTCAAACACCTTGCTAAGGCGTTGGATTAAAATCTGACACCATGTGCAGAAATGGCTATTTTTGGGACGGTATCAGATCCCCAAATAAGGAGAAAATTTAAGGATAGTATCGCCTTTGCATCCTTATTAGCACGGAGGAGAATTTTGCTGGAGTGGAAGTTACCATTCTGCCCCAAAGCCTCCTTATGGCTTAAAGACCTTATGATGTATTTAGATCTGGAGAAAATAAAGTTCAATCTTAGGGGGGCACCTGGGAAGTTTTATTCTGTTTGGGGCTGTGTGGTTGACTACATAGCTAAATTAAAGACCCCAACCACCGGGCTGCGGACCGATTGGTACCGGTCCGCACAAGGAAAAAAAATAAAAATAAAAATTAAAAAAATGTTTTTTTTAGTTTTTTTTTTATTAAATCAACATAAAAGCACAATATATATCAATGTATATCAATACAGTCTGCAGGGATACAGTCCGTAAGCACACATGATTGTATTTCTTTATTAAAAAAAATATATATATATATAAAATCCCCCCCCCCCGGTCCGCGGGACAAATTTTCAAGCGTTGACCGGTCCGCAGCTACAAAAAGGTTGGGGACCCCTGCGCTACAGGACACATGAAAAGTTCACCTTTCATAAACCACCTTTTTGTTTTTTTGTTTTTTATTTATATTTATTCCGGGTGTATATTTACTATCTGCCTATGTTGAGAAGAAAGTGATGTACTAATTATTTTCCATTTGTGACTGTACCTTTAACTTGGGTTGCTGTTCTTGGAAGTGGGTGGGAAAAAAAGGGGAAAATGTGATTACTGTTTTATTGTATATTGTAATACCTGTCAAATTTAATAAAAACATTTATTAAAAATAAAAAAATAAAAAATGTTCAAAGTGGTATAGTTGATGTGAAGTACGGTAATTGGAGCCTGACTATGTCAATAATTCACAACAATAATTTTGAATCATTATTAATTTTTGAACAAGTTACATGTTAAGTCATACATTATCGTTAACGTTTTTCCTTTAATCCATACTTGCCAACCCTCCCGAATTTTCCGGGAGACTCTCGAAATTCAGCGCCTCGCCCGAAAACCTCCCGGGACAAATATTCTCCCAAAAATCTCCCGATTTTCAGCCGGAGCTGGAGGCCACGCCCCCTCCAGCTCCATGCGGACCTGAGTGAGGGTACAACAGGGTGACAAGAACTAAATCATCCAGACTAGAGATAAATTGTATTATGTTTATCTTACCTAAAAATAAATATATTTATTAATTAAAAAAAACAAAAAAAACTAATGAACTAAATACATTTTTACTATATTTTGCTAAAAACATCAACATTAATTGTATTTTTTTTTGTATATTTTCTGACTCCTTATTACATTCAGCCATAGAATTATACCGGTACATTAAAATAAACATATTTGAAATAATACATTTTAAATTATCATAATAATTCATTTAAAATGACCATATTTAATTATTTAAGAAATTGCTTGTTTATCAACAACTTTAGCATTTTATTCATTACATTTTGAAGCTCTCAGAAGCCAAGTTATGTTGTATTTGTTATATTTATGCAAGTTTGAAGTATCAATTATCTAAACACAGTTTTGTTTGCATATTTTCAGAATGTAGATATATATACATATATATATGTATATATATATATATAATGTATGAAATACTTGACTTGGTGAATTCTAGCTGTCAATGTACTCCTCCACTCTTAACCACGCCCCCGCCCCGCCCCCCAACCCCCACCTCCCGAAATCGGAGGTCTCAAGGTTGGCAAGTATGCCTTTAATGCCTAAATTATTTTTCGATTTAGCAGTAATAAACTGGCAGCTCAGTCGTCAGAATGTTACCTTAAAATCTAAGGTGTTTTTTACAACATATTACTGTAAATGGAAAAAGGATACTGTAGTTTTCCCAGTAAAATTCTGGCAACTGACTTTTACCATAGAATTTGTTATTTTTTACAGTGTACAATTTGATGGATAACTTAAGCTTTGAAATCATAAACCAAGCAGATATTTACTATCACTATTTTAATTTTAACAAAAAAAAAGTTTGAAATGTATGTTATTGTAATATTAAAGATGAAAAGATGTGCAATTGCATACAGTACATGTAATTTTTTTCTGTCAAAATGTAACGAACAAATACATTTATTAAGAAAAGGTAAAGTACTTTATTGACGCATATTATCTCAAGGCTTTCGCGGGCCACATGAAATGATCTTGCCCCCGGCCCTTGAATTTGACACCTGTGATCGAGCGATTAAGGCGTTGAAAAGAAACAAAGGTATATTTTATTTATTTTTTCAAAAAATTTGACTTTTTTTGTTACGAACTGGTCAAGGGGGTGACCCCGGGATGCAGAGACGGGAGGCAAGTTTGAATAACAAAAAATGAATACATTTAATAAGTCCAAAAAGTGTAACAAAAAGCGATGGGGCAAAAATGCACACCATGAAATACTAACTAAAACAGGTTCCTCAGTGGTCGACAGGGGAAAAAACCAGGGAGCACTCAGCACAGCATAATGTCCTTACTGCCTCAAGGAGGCTGGGAAACAAACACAACAAGGTTAGAAATAACAGGACTAAGGAGAAATAACGTACCAGGACCGACGATGCGAAGTAGGCGCATGCACGTGGGAGGTGCAGGATAAAATAACCGGCAAGACCCAGCTGTGGGTGACGAGCTTAAATACTCCTCTGAAGAAATAGGTTGCAGGTGTGCCTTAGTGTCCGCCCCTCGCTGGAGACTAATGAGCTGAGGAAACATCACAATAAAAGAGAAGGCAGGGAAATAAAAACACAACATTTTTACTGGTACCAAACTTGAGAGGAACCCCAAAGGTTAAAAAAAATCTGTATATTGTATTGTTTTTGGAAATGAAAAACATCAAAATGGCCCCCGCATGCTTTGATTTTTCAGTGGAAATAGTTTGGACGCCCCTGATTTTGACCATTATGTGGCGAGAGGAAATAATTGTATTTATTGTTGCTATCATTGATCATTTTTTTGGTCCCGCCCAGGACTCCTGCGGTCACGCTGGAAACGGTTCGGTCTTCGTGAACGAGGCGGCGCTGGCCGGCGGCGTAGGGGGGGAAGGAGGACTGGGGGGCCTGAACAACCGCCGCCGCAAAGGCAGCGACGCCAGCGCACACAACTGCCTCAACGCCTTGCTGGCCAGGTCCAACAGCAGACAGCCCACCACGGACAAGACCACCGCCAGCCGCAGTCCGGACTTGGACAGCCAGCAATGGAGGACGGGGCGGGGCTACCAAGCGGAGCTGGACACGCCTTCTGGTAAGACCGAATATTTACATATTTTACATGATGTGGATTTGAAAGGTTTCATGGATTAAAAAGGGTTGGAACTAGAGATGTCCGATAATGGCTTTATTCCGATATTGTCCAACTCTTAATTACCGATACGATATATACAGTCGTGGAATTAACACATTATTATGCCTAATTTTGTTGTGATGCCCCGCTGGATGCATTAAACAATGTAACAAGGTTTTCCAAAATAAATCAACTCAAGTTATGGAAAAAAATGCCAACATGGCACTGCCATATTTATTATTGAAGTCACAAAGTGCATTATTTTTTTTAACATGCCTCAAAACAGCAGCTTGGTGTTTGGGACATGCTCTCCCTGAGAGAGCATGAGGAGGTTGAGGTGGTGGAGGGGAGTATATTGTAGCGTCCCGGAAGAGTTAGTGCTGCAAGGGGTTTCTGGGTATTTGTTCTGTTGTGTTTATGTTGTGTTACGGTACGGATGTTCTCCCGAAATATGTTTGTCATTCTTGTTTGGTGTGGGTTCACAGTGTGGCGCATATTTGTAACAGTGTTGAAGTTGTTTATACGGCCACCCTCAGTGTGACCTGTATGGCTGTTGACCAAGTACGCTTGCATTCACTTGTGTGTATGAAAAGCCGTAGATATTATGTGATTGGGCCGGCACGCAAAGGCAGTGCCTTTAAGGTTTATTGGCGCTCTGTACTTCTCCCTACGTCCGTGTACCACTGTACAGCGGTGTTTTAAAAGTCATACATTTTACTTTTTGAAACCGATACCGATAATTTCCGATATTACATTTTAAAGCATTTATCGGGCCGATAATATCGGCAGTCCGATATTATCGGAAATCTCTAGCAAAAATCCCCACAAAAGTGCAGTTCCCCTTTAAGTATCGATTTGCAAGTACCAGGAATTGGTACTGTATCAGTTCAAATGTGAGTACAGTCATTCCTTGCTTATCAGTTGGTTCCAAGCCTGACCGTGGTTAAGAAATTTCAGCAAAGTATAATTATTATATTAAATATTTTCAAAATAAGAGCTGAAAAACTGTTTAGGACCTACTAAATACATCATTAATATCATTAGAACCCTCTAAACATAACAGTCATATGATCACCTTTACCTGTGTTGTACTGTAGGTTACAGTAAATGTCATTGCTATAGTCTTCACAACACAGAAGTACTTCACTGTTGCAGCTACTAGCTGCTTGTTAGTCAGGCTGCAAATTTGTCGCCGACAATTGTATTTGTCGACAATATCTGTGACGTCATCACACATGTTTTTCCGGGCGGAAGTGGGTCACTCACAAAAACAACGCCTGTGGGAACATTTCCTCTTAGTCTTGTTTAAAACATGAATACCTTGCTCATTTTTGCAAAGCGGACCTTGTTTTTCTGGCAGTACATCTGTGATACGCCAGCAATTTAAAGGGGAACATTATCACAATTTCAGAAGGGTTAAAACCATTAAAAATCAGTTCCCAGTGGCTTATTATATTTTTCGAAGTTTTTTTCAAAATTTTACCCATCACGCAATATCCCTAAAAAAAGCTTCAAAGTGCCTGATTTTAACCACCCGTCCATTTTCCTGTGATGTCACATAGTGAAGCCAACACAAACAAACATGGTGAAAAGAACAGCAAGCTATAGCGACATTAGCTCGGATTCAGACTCGGATTTCAGCGGCTTAAGCGATTCAACAGATTACGCATGTATTGAAACGGATGGTTGTAGTGTGGAGGCAGGTAGCGAAAACGAAATTGAAGAAGAAACTGAAGCTATTGAGCCATATTGGTTTGAACCGTATGCAAGCGAAACCGACGAAAACGACTTGACAGCCAGCGACACGAGAGAAAGCAAGGACAAATTTGGCGATCGCCTTCTAACCAACGATTGGTATGTGTTTGTTTGGCATTAAAGGAAACTAACAACTATGAACTAGGTTTACAGCATATGAAATACATTTGGCAACAACATGCACTTTGAGAGTGCAGACAGCCCAATTTTCATCAATTAATATATTCTGTAGACATACCCTCATCCACGCTCTTTTCCTGAAAGCTGATCTGTCCAGTTTTGGAGTTGATGTCAGCAGGCCAGGGAAGCTAGGGTCGATATTCTTCTCTTGATCATCTTCGGTGGCATAAGGGACGGTGTGAGCCAAGACATCCAGGGGGTTTAGCTCGCTCGTCTGCGGGAACAAACTGCCACCATTGCTTGCCGTGCTACCGAGGTCCTTTGTCCCTGAATTGCTCACACACTCCGGCAGATTCAATGGGGGTCTGGCGACAGATTTCTTTGACTTTATCGTTGGAAATGCATCTGCTTTGAGTGTCGCAGGATATCCACACATTCTTGCCATCTCTGTCGTAGCATAGCTTTCGTCGGTAAAGTGTGCGGAACAAACGTCCAATTTCTTGCCACTTTCGCATCTTTGGGCCACTGGTGCAACTTGAATCCGTCCCTGTTCGTGTTGTTACACCCTCCGACAACACACCGACGAGGCATGATGTCTCCAAGGTACGGAAAACAGTCGAAAAAACGGAAAATAACAGCTGATTTGACTCGGTGTTTGAGAAAATGGCGGATTGCTTCCCGATGTGACGTCACGTTGTGACGTCATCGCTCCGAGAGCGAATATTAGAAAGGCGTTTAATTCACCAAAATTCACCCATTTAGAGTTCGGAAATCGGTTAAAAAAATATATGGTCTTTTTTCTGCAACATCAAGGTATATATTGACGCTTACATAGGTCTGGTGATAATGTTCCCCTTTAATGGTGTCGGACGTCTCAACCTCGGTAAGAGTGTTAGTTTTAAAGCAGCTTCAATTTGCAATGCCAAAATAAAAAGCACTTTATCTTTATATTAGGGCTGCAACTAACAATTAATTTGATAATCGATTATTCTGTCGATTATTACTTCGATTAATAATCGGATAAAAGAGACAAACTACATTTCTATCCTTTCCAGTATTTTATTGGAAAAAAAACAGCATACTGGCACCATACTTATTTTGATTATTGTTTCTCAGCTGTTTGTACATGTTGCAGTTTATAAATAAAGGTTTATTTAAAAAAAAAAAAAAAATTGTCTCTGCGCATGCGCTTAGCATAGATCCAACGAATTGATGACTAAATTAATCGCCAACAATTTTATAATCGATTTTAATCAATTTAATCGATTAATTGTTGCAGCCCTACTTTATATGTATTAGAGTTGTACAGTATACCAGTATTAGTATAGTACCGCAATACTAATGAATCATATTCGGTACTATACCGCTTGTAAACATCCACTGTAATGATACTAAGTACAGAAGCGTAGCTAGTCGATACTACTATGATTACATCGATATTTTTTGGCATCACATCTCCTTTCGGTTTTTTTATATTTATATTATGTCTATAAACTCAGAAAATATGTCCCTGGACACATGAGGACTTTGAATATGACTAATGTATGATCCTGTAACTACTTGGTATCAGGTTGATACCCAAATTTGTGGTATCATTAAGAACTAATGTAAAGCATCCAAACAACAGAAGAATAAGTGATTATTACATTTTAACAGAAGTGTAGATAGAACATGTTAAAAGAGAAAGTAAGCAGATATTAACAGTAAATGAACAAGTAGATTAATAATTCATTTTCTACCACTTGTCCTTAATAATTTTGACAAAATAATAGAAAGGAAAATGTCAGCAGACTAATTAGGAGCCTTTGTTTGTTTACTTACTAATAAAAGACAAGTTGTCTTGTATGTTCACTATTTTAATTAAGGACAAACTTGCAATAAGAAACATAATGTATCCAAAGATTTTTTTCTTAAGATAAAGCCAAAAATGACATTTTTGTGGTCCCCATTTTTGTGATCGAAATACATTTTGGTACCGGTACAAAAATATTGATATCGGGACAACACTACTATATATATATATATATATATATATATATATATATATATATATATATATATATATATATATATATATATATATATATATATATGTATGTGTGTGTGTGTGTGTGTATATATATATATATATATATATATATATATATATATATATATATATATATATATATATATATATATATATATATAGTAGTGTTGTCCCGGTATATATATGTATAGGGCATTACGGTGGAAGAGGGGTTAGTGCGTCTGCCTCACAATACGAAGGTCCTGAGTAGTCCTGGGTTCAATCCCGGGCTCGGGATCTTTCTGT
This sequence comes from Nerophis lumbriciformis, assembly GCF_033978685.3. Classification (NCBI taxonomy): domain Eukaryota; kingdom Metazoa; phylum Chordata; class Actinopteri; order Syngnathiformes; family Syngnathidae; genus Nerophis; species Nerophis lumbriciformis. The sequence continues at coordinate 43,048,915 of NC_084558.2, read as the reverse complement.
GTGGAGTTTGCATGTTCTCCCCGTGACTGCGTGGGTTCCCTCCGGGTACTCCGGCTTCCTCCCACCTCCAAAAACATGCACCTGGGGATAGGTTGATTGGCAACACTAAATTGGCCCTAGTGTGTGAATGTGAGTGTGAATGTTGTCTGTCTATCTGTGTTGGCCCTGCGATGAGGTGGCGACTTGTCCAGGGTGTACCCTGCCTTCCGCCCAATCGTAGCTGAGATAGGCTCCAGCGCCCCCCGCGACCCCAAAAGGGATAAGCGGTAGAAAATGGATGGATGGATGGATATATATGTATATATATATATATGTATGTATATGTATATATATATATATGTATATATATGTATGTATATGTATATATATATATATATATATGTATATATATGTATGTATATATATATATATATATATATATATGTATGTATATATGTATGTATATATGTAGGTGTGTATATATATATATATATATATATATATATATGTATATATATGTATATATATATATATATATATATATGTATGTATATATATATATATATATATATATATATATATATATATATATGTATGTATATGTGTGTGTGTGTATATATATATATATATATATATATATATATATATATATATATATATATATATATATATATATATATGTATGTATATGTATGTGTGTGTGTATATATATATATGTATATATATATATATATATATATATATATATGTATATATGTTGGGAGTTTCCTCCTCTCCCAGCTCGCTAGCCTCAATCTGAACCTTGGTATTTACCGTGATGACGGACTGGCAGTGTGTCGCGCCTCGCCAAGGAGCAGCGAGAATACCAAGAAGCGCATATGCCAAATTTTCAAAGAGAACGGCCTACGGATCACGATTGAAGCCAACAAGCAAACCGTCAACCTCCTTGACGTCACTTTCAACCTGAGAAATAACAGCTACCAACCATTCACGAAACCCAACACAACACTCCAATACGTGCACCATGACAGCAACCACCCACCCACCACCACGAAAAGAATACCTACCGGAATCAATAAAAGGCTATCGATGCTGTCATCTAGCAAAGCTGAATTTGACCAAGCAACCCCCCCGTACCAAAAAGCCCTTGATGAAAGCGGATACAATTTCACCCTCACCTATGAACCCATGCCAGGAAACCAGCCAAAAAAGAACAGAAAACGAAACGACATCATCTGGTACAACCCCCCATACAGCAAAAACGTCTCAACTAACATTGGACACAAATTCCTCAATCTGATCGACAAACACTTTCCCAAAGACAACACCCTAAGAAAAGTATTCAACAAGAACAACATTAAATTGAGCTACAGCTGCATGAACAATATACGACAAATCATCTCAAACCACAACAAAACAATTGCAAATGAGCCATCGGCCCCCAGACAGAGCGACTCCAAAACCAACAAAGACTGTAACTGTCGAAAGAAACCTGATTGCCCTCTCAACGGGGGATGCTTACAAGCATCAGTTGTCTACCAATCTAAGGTAATACGCAAGGACATTAACACATCCGACACATATGTAGGATTAACCGAGGGAGAATTCAAAACCAGATGGAACAATCACAAGGCTTCTTTCAGGAACAAAAACCTGCGAAATACCACAGAACTCAGCAAACACATTTGGGACCTCAAAGACAATAATGTTGAATATTCAATAACATGGCAAATTCTTGCATCCAGCACACCTTACAATAGTGGTAATAAAAGATGCAACCTATGCTTGAAAGAGAAACTGTTTATTATTTACCGTCCAGACCTGTCATCCCTCAACAAGCGCAGCGAAATTGTAACAACATGCCGCCATAGACGGAAACACCTCCTAGGTAACACATGAGCCAATCACCACGCCCCTAGGCCAGCCTGTACCCACCCACTCTGTGCCCTATATAAACCATGGTATGTGAATGCTCCCATTAAAATCCCCTGATGATTGAGGGTACCCCCCCTCATGAAACAGACCTGTAGAGATGAAATAGTCTTGTGATTTTTTTTCCCACACATACATATATATATATATATATATGTATATATATATATATATATATATATATATGTATATGTATGTATGTATATATATATATATATATATATGTATACATGTACATATTTATGTATATGTATACATAAGGTAAAAAATGTGTATATATATATTTATATACATATGCTAAAAACAATATTCAGCTAAATATTATTTACAATATTTGAAGCGCGCTGTGGCGAGGGACAATTGTCCTTTAATTAAAGACCTGTTTTCTTTCCTGTTGGTTTACTGCCTTCAATGGTGTGATGTTCCAAAGCTACCTGTCAATTATTGTCCTTACCACAAAGGAGAAACTGTGAGAAGGTAAACAGAGCAGCTGCCTCATACTGTATGCGCACACACACACAAACACACACACACACACACACACGCATACACGTTTTTTCAAGGCTGAGACCTCGACTGTCCTTCCCCTCAGTTAATCAGTGTCACCCGACAAAAAGGTGCCGCCGCTTATCTCACCCGCTGTCCTCGCGACTTGCCTCTACTCCTGCTGAAAGTTAATGACAATCAATGGCCAGGGTGGGTGGGGGGGGGATGCAGGGCAGATATCAGCATGTTCAGCAATTCACAAATTTAAACAACAACAAACTACACCTGGCTGGGATCAGAAAAAAAGGCCATTAGTCAACATATAAGTCTATTTTGACACAGCTTTAGTAAAAGGCATTTTTAATTTCTATTTTTACCTATTGCAGGGGTCGGCAACCCAAAATGTTGAAAAAGCCATATTGGACCCAAAAAATAAATAAAAAAATCTGTCTGGAGCCGCAAAAAATTCAAAGCCTTGTATAAGTCTTGTAATGAAGACAACACATTATGTAAGTGTCTATATTAGTTAGAATCCATCCATCCATCCATCTTCTTCCGCTTATCCGAGGTCGGGTCGCGGGGGCAGCAGCCTAAGCAGGGAAGCCCAGACTTCCCTCTCCCCAGCCACTTCGTCCAGCTCTTCCTTTGGGACCCCGAGGCGTTCCCAGGCCAGCCGGGAGACATAGTCTTCCCAACGTGTCCTGGGTCTTCCCCGCGGCCTCCTACCGGTCAGACATGCCCTAAACACCTCCCTAGGGAGGCGCTCGGGTGGCATCCTGACCAGATGTCCGAACCACCTCATCTGGCTCCTCTCGATGTGGAGGAGCAGCGGCTTTACTTTGAGCTCCCCCCGGATGGCAGAGCTTCTCACCCTATCTCTAAGGGAGAGCCCCGCCACCCGGCGGAGGAAACTCATTTCGGCCGCTTGTACCCGTGATCTTGTCCTTTCGGTCATAACCCAAAGCTCATGACCATAGGTGAGGATGGGAACGTAGATCGACCGGTAAATTGAGAGCTTTGCCTTCCGGCTCAGCTCCTTCTTCACCACAACGGATCGATACAGCGTCCGCATTACTGAAGACGCCGCACCGATCCGCCTGTCAATCTCACGATCCACTCTTCCCTCACTCGTGAACAAGACTCCGAGGTACTTGAACTCCTCCACTTGGGGCAAGATCTCCTCCCCAACCCGGAGATGGCACTCCAACCTTTTCCGGGCGAGAACCATGGACTCGGACTTGGAGGTGCTGATTCTCATAATAGCCTACTATCAAAATGACTGTGTCGCAGGCTGACACAAATATTTGTTGACAGAAATGTTGAAATATAATATTTATTCTACACATTTTTACAACAACGAAAAAAATTAGGCTTAGAATTACCAAAGGTATAGTTGTGTGTGTCCATGTTAAAGGGGAACATTATCACAATTTCAGAATGGTTAAAACCATTAAAAATCAGTTCCCAGTGGCTTATTATATTTTTCGAAGTTTTTTTCAAAATTTTACCCATCACGCAATATCCCTAAAAAAAAGCTTCAAAGTGCCTGATTTTAACCATCGTTATAAACACCCGTCCATTTTCCTGTGACGTCACATAGTGATGCCAACACAAACAAACATGGCGCATAGAACAGCAAGCTATAGCGACATTAGCTCGGATTCAGACTCGGATTTCAGCGGCTTAAGCGATTCAGCAGATTACGAATGTATTGAAACGGATGGTTGTAGTGTGGAGGCAGGTAGCGAAAACGAAATTGAAGAAGAAACTGAAGCTATTGAGCCATATCAGTTTGAACCGTATGCAAGCGAAACCGACGAAAACGACACGACAGCCAGCGACACGGGAGAAAGCGAGGACGGATTCGGCGATCGCCTTCTAACCAACGATTGGTATGTGTTTGTTTGGCATTAAAGGAAACTAACAACTATGAACTAGGTTTACAGCATATGAAATACATTTGGCAACAACATGCACTTTGAGAGTGCAGACAGCCCAATTTTCATCAATTAATATATTCTGTAGACATACCCTCATGTCAGCAGGCCAGGGAAGCTAGGGTCGATATTCTTCTCTTGATCATCTTCGGTGGCATTAGGGACGGTGTGAGCCAAGACATCCAGGGGGTTTAGCTCGCTCGTCTGCGGGAACAAACTGCCGCCATTGCTTGCCGTGCTACCGAGGCCCTTTGTCCCTGAATTGCTCACACACTCCGGCAGATTCAATGGGGGTCTGGCGGCAGATTTCTTTGACTTTATCGTTGGAAATGCATCTGCTTTGAGTGTCGCAGGATATCCACACATTCTTGCCATCTCTGTCGTAGCATAGCTTTTGTCGGTAAAGTGTGCGGAACAAACGTCCAATTTCTTGCCACTTTCGCATCTTTGGGCCACTGGTGCAACTTGAATCCGTCCCTGTTCGTGTTGTTACACCCTCCGACAACACACCGACGAGGCATGATGTCTCCAAGGTACGGAAAACAGTCGAAAAAACGGAAAATAACAGAGCTGATTTGACTCTGTGTTTGAGAAAATGGCGGATTGCTTCCTGATGTGACGTCACGTTGTGACGTCATCGCTCCGAGAGCGAATATTAGAAAGGCGTTTAATTCGCCAAAATTCACCCATTTAGAGTTCGGAAATCGGTTAAAAAAATATATGGTCTTTTTACTGCAACATCAAGGTATATATTGACGCTTACATAGGTCTGGTGATAATGTTCCTCTTTAAAGGAAACGGCAGGCTGTCTTCTTCTAATGGATTTAATACAATATTTGCAAGTTGTGCAACGTTTGCTGTGGTCTGGAACAACATGGCGTACAAACAACTATCAGAAATGCAACCAATATTACATACATATAAAGTGTCATGAGACATGCAAATATAAATTGAATTTAGAGGATTTAAAGGAAATTAAATGAGCAAACGAGGCATAATGATGCAATATGTACATACAAATAGCCTAGTTAGCTTGCAGTCATGCACTGACCAAATATGCCTGATTATTGCGCCACACAAGTCAATAACATCAACAAAGCTCGCCTTTGTGCATTCACGCACAACATTAAAAGTTTGGTGGACAAAATGAGACAAAAAAGGGGTGGCATAAAACACGTCTTGGAAAGTCGGACAAATTTGTACATGTAAACAAACTACAGTGAGTTCAAGGGCCGCCAAAATTAGTAGGACAAAACCGGCGCTCGCCAAATAGTCTCTAATCACTGAAGCATGTTTAATATAAACAGTGTGATTTATAACAATTAGGGAGATGTGTGTCATGTTTGTCCTCTTACAGAAACCATATTAAATCCATCCATCCATTTTCTACCGCTTGTCCCTTTTGGGGTCGCGGGGGGTGCTGGAGCCTATCTCAGCTGCATTCGGGCGGAAGGCGGGGTACACCCTGGACAAGTCGCCACCTCATCACAGGGCCAACACAGATAGACAGACAACATTCACACTCACATTCACACACTAGGGCCAATTTAGTGTTGCCAATCAACCTATCCCCAGGTGCATGTTTTTGGCGGTGGGAGGAAGCCGGAGTACCCGGAGGGAACCCACACAGTCATGGGGGAGAACATGCAAACTCCACACAGAAAGATCCCGAGCCCGGGATTGAACTCAGGACTACTCAGGACCTTCTTATTGTGAGTCACATGCACTAACCCCTTTTCCACTGTGCTGCCACCATATTAAAACAAACAGAACAAAAAAAAAAATATATATATATATATATATATATAAATATATATAAATACATATATATATATATATATATAAAAAAAAAAATATATATGTATATATATATATATATATATATATATATATAATTTATTATTATTTTTAATGTATTTAATTTTTTTAATGTGTTTTTTGTTTTAATATGGTAAAAAAATAAAAAATATACAGTATATATATATTTATATATAGAAAAAATATATATATATATATATATATATATATATATTTTTACCATATTAAAACAAAAAAACACATTTAAAATATATATATATATATATATATATATATATATATATATATATATATATATATATATATATATATATATATATATATATATATATATATATATATATATATATAAAACAAACAAAACAAAAAAAATATATATATATTTTTTTTTTTTATTTTTTTTTATTTTTTTATTTTTTTTGGAGTTTTTTCAAAAATGTGAGAAAAATGGAAAAAGATGAGGGAAAAAATATATTTTTTGTTTTAATATGGTAAAAAAATAAATATATATACATATATATATATATATATATATATATGTATATGTATATGTATATATATATATATATATTCATACTGTATATATATATATATATATATATATATATATATATATATATATATATATATATATATATATATATATATATATTATTTTTTTATTTTTTTACCATATTAAAACATCATCTTTTTCCATTTTTCTTACATTTTTTAAAAAACTCCACAGCCACGGGTTGCCAACCCCCGACCTATTGGCATTTACATATTTTGTCACAGAATTAAAATTTTTGTGTTTTTTTTTTTTTCTGGAGTTTTTTCAAAAATGTGAGAAAAATGGAAAAAGATGAGGTAAAAAATATATTTTTTGTTTTAATATGGTAAAAAAATAAAAATAAAAAAATAAAATATATATATATACATACATATATATATATATATATATATACATATATATATATATATATATATACACATATATATATATATATATATATATATATATATATATATATATATATATATATATATATATATATTGTTTTTTTAAATTTATTTTTTACCATATTAAAACATCATCTTTTTCCATTTTTCTTACATTTTTGAAAAAACTCCACAGCCGCGGGTTGCCGACCCCCGACCTATTGGCATTTACATATTTCGTCACGGAATTAAAAAAAAGAAAATTGAAATACCAACTACTAAAACTGAATGTTCATCACAGTTAAGCAGTTAATGAATATGTTAATTTAGTCGGTTATTATAATTACCTCCACCAGGAGGTGATGTAATTGTTGCCGTTGGTTTGTCAATTGGCTAATTAGTCAGCTAAAACATTAACGGAGGATTTTCATGAAAGGTTCAGGAAATGTCCGAAATGGCGGCTGATGCGGATCATTTCTACGACGTTACCTCTAGCTTACCATTCTGTGTGTATGTGTTTATGCTAGCACCCAGCAGAGAAAAAAGATAGTGGAGACGGACAAGAGGGTTCACTCTATTTCTTTCATTCCGCTGTGAATAACTCATATGTTACTGGCAGATTTTTATGACACTTTCAGGAAATGTCCAAAATGGGATAAAGAACAACTGATTATATTTCGGGTGTGGTCCAGATCGTTTCTATGTCGTTTACGTTTGTTTACACGTGTGTGTGTTTATACTCGTGCCCAGCTGAGACAAAGATAGAAGAGACAGACAAGAGGGTTCACTCTGTTTCTTATCTATGAATAACTCATAAAGTTATTTATAGATTACATGACATTTTGGGGCTAATCCGGGTCATTTCTATTTTTTTTTACTTTACATTTGCGTTACAAGTTTTAACTTCTGTGTGTATGCCATCAGCCCCGCCTCCACCCACAGAGGAAAACCTACTCAGTGGCCTAGTGGTTAGAGTGTCGGTAGGTTGTGAGTTCAAACCCCGGCCGAGTCATACCAAAGACTATAAAAATGGGACCCGTTACCTCCCTGCTTGGCACTCAGCATCAAGGGTTGGAATTGGGGGTTAAATCACCAAAAATGATTCCCGGGCGTGGCCACAGCTGCTGCTCTCTACTCCCCTCACCTCCCAGGGGATGATTAAGGGTGATGGGTCAAATGCAGAGAATAATTTCACCACACCTAGTGTGTGTGTGACAATCATTGGTACTTTAACTTTAACTTTAAAAAGACAGTGGACCGTTTATTTTATTCTGCTATAGATAGCTTGAAAAGTTATGGGCATATTTTGATGAAATTTAAAAAAAATGTCAGAATAAGGAACAAGTGATGACGTTTTGAGGCTAATCTGATTCACCATCTGGATTCAGGACTTTCTTTTACTATGGGAGGTGGGGCCTAGTGTCAGCCTGCACCCACAGAGAGCTCTTCTAGTTCTTTTTTTTTTTTGTGGTAGGGTTGCTAGGTGACATTTTCAGTTAAAAAAAAAAAAAAAAAAAAAAAAAGACATTTGATTTAATGTACGTACAAAACGTTGGCGCCGACCTTGGTTTCGATTCACGTAAAATAAAACGGTGTCAATATTTCGATACTTTTGACGCCTAAACACCGGGTCACGTAAACAATCAGTCGAGCTGAACTCCCTCGAAGTAATGTTGCAGTTTTAACACCAACAAAGCAAGTATGCTTGGTAGAAAATGCTCAAACATAAATAAATGAAAAATAATAAATAAGGCTTTTCGATAAGGCTGCCGATTAATGGTCTATTTTCGATCTTTTTTCAATATATAAGGCGCACCAGATTATAGGGCGCATTAAAGGAGTCATATTATTTTTATTTTGTTTTAAATGTAAAACACTTCCTTGCGGTCTACATAACATGTAATGGTGGTTCTTTGGTCAAAATGTTGCATAGATGATGTTTAACAGATCATCTTCAAGCCGCTTTATGACAGTCGCTTCCGGATGCGCCGTTTTGTGGGCGGTCTTATTTACGTGGCTCACCTTCGGCAGCGTCTTCTCCCCGTCATCTTTGTTGTAGCGGTGTAGCGTGCAAGGACGTGAGGTGGAAGAAGTGTCAAAAGATGGAGCTAACTGTTTTAATGACATTCAGACTTTACTTCAATCAATAACGGAGCAGCATCTTCTCATCAGGAAACAACATTAAGGCCGGAAATGTGTCCGACCGGAACTCTAATAACTAAAGTTCCTTGGGTGAATAATGTAAACTCACTACACCGGTATGTTTTAGCGCTTTCATGGCGAGTTTACTGACAGATATAAGTAAGAATTTTTACACTACTTTATATTAGAAATGGCAACAGCAGAGGATGAATGTCCTATAACAAGAAGATAGAGAAAAAGAAGAAGCTTATCAACTACGTCAGCACGGACTACACTGCAAAAAGTCAGTGTTCAAAAACAAGAGAAAAAAAATACAAAAATGAGGGGTATTTTATTTGAACTAAGCAAAATTATCTACCAATAGAACAAGAAAATTCGGCTTGTCAAGACTTTCTAAAACAAGTAAAATTAGCTAACCTCAATTAACCCCAAAATACCTTAAAATAAGTATATTCTCACTAATAACAAGTGCACTTTTCATGGTAGAATTTTTTTTTGACCTTTTTGCTGAATATGTTGAGAAATATTCTTAAATTAAGTAAATGCTAGTGCCATTATCTTGACATAATGATATGCGCTCGGCATCATGATTTTTTTTTTCATGCTTGAAGTAAGAAATTATTACTTTAAAAGAGTAGTTTTATACTTGTGAGTGTTAATGACACAGCTTTGCAACCGTTGATATTCTAGTTTCAAGCATGTTTTACTCAATATAGGTCATCAAATCTCAGCAACAAGCTGTAATATCTTACTGAGATCATTTAGGACCAAAACCCTTAAAACAAGTAAAACACTCTAACATAAAATCTGCTTAGTGAGAATAATTATCTTATCAGACAGAAACTAAGCAAATATCACCCTTATTTGAGATATTTAATCTTACTTAGATTTCAGTTTTTGCAGTGTACAAAGGCGGACGTGCGCAATTTTTCAGGATTTATGCAGATCCCAAATACAGATCAGCAGGTACCAGAAGGTAAGAAAAGTTGCTTTTGCATAATATTGCGAAACAAAACGCCAAATAATATGTCTTACCTTATACACACACCATAATTATACTCCTATGTTGAAGCATAGCTTACCAAAGTCGTACTAAAACATTTTGATAGATTTGTGTGCGAAATGTGTGTAATGTTCTATATTTTCAATGGAACATATAAAATGTTGGTATTGTTTACTTGAGTCATATTGCCATCATAGTGCAGTCTACACGTATCTCTTATGTTTGACTGCCATCTACTGGTCACACTTATCATTACACCATGTACCAAATAAAATAGCTTCGAGGTCGCTAAGCAAAACCAGAATTATTCCGTACATTAGGCGCACCGGGTTATAAGGCGCACTGTCGAGTTTTGAGGGGGAAAAAAGGATTTTAAGTGCGCCTTATAGTCCGTAAATTTGCAATTAGCGATTTTAATTGGCGATTTTAACACCTCTAAATTTGGTCATGAAAACTACAACTAAGGTAAATGTCACAATGCAACAGCTGTTTGTGTAATAATCACAATACTTACTGTCAGGTTCAAACATCGATGACATCTAGTAAACAAGACAAGAAGCAAGGAAATAAACAGAGACAGAATTCAATTTGGCTCAATTGAAGAGAAACGTGTCGACCTGTAACGCTATGACGAAAAAAAGGTTCACGTCTCCTCTTGTATTTGGATATTCCCTGTTTACACAACAACAGCTGTTTCTAAAGGAATGGGGGGGGGGGGGGGGGGGGGCTGAACAGCCATTGTTTTCGGTCACATTAACACAAAATAAAAAGATGCCTCGGGCTTGGGCTGGTCCTGGATCGAGCTTGGGCAAGTCTTGGATCACAATAGATAACCCCTCCCGTCTCCTCCCATCGTACACAGCGGAATTTTCCAAGCCTTTGGCTTGGTGCAACAAAGACAGCGTTCATCTGTTCACTGGGAACTCAAGAGAACGGAAAGTTTTTTTGATAATTTACATAAAAATTTTCTGACACTTACAATATACACACTTTGTAGGGCGCAATATAACACATTCAGCTTTGATGAAAACGCCACTTCCTAGTGAGACAACATAGCCGACACAGTACTGCATTGCAAATGACACTCAAATGGTATTAAAAAAAACAACAACTGGATAGCACAGTTATCATAATCCGTTCATTTTTAAATGTTACATTACAAAATAAAAAACATTTATTAACACTCACAAAAGTGCCAAAAAAACGAGAATTGGTACTGTATCTGCTCAAATGTGAACGATGCCGATCCCGTGCCAGCAACCTGAGGGTTCCGGGTTCGATCCCCACCTTCTACCAACCTGGTCACGTCCGTTTTGTCCTTGAGCAAGACCCTTCACCCTTGCTCCTGATGGGTGGTGGTTAGGGGCCTTGCATGGCAGCTCCCGCCCTCAGTGTGTGAATTTGTGTGTGAATGGGTGAATGTGGAGACAGTGTCGAAGCGCTTTGAGTACCTTGAAGGTACAAACCCCGTTTCCATATGAGTTGGGAAATTGTGTTAGATGTAAATATAAACGGAATACAATGATTTGCAAATCCTTTTCGACCTATATTCAATTGAATGCACTACAAAGACAAGATATTTGATGTTCAAACTCATAAACTTAATTTTTTTTTTGCAAATAATAATTAACTTAGAATTTCATGGCTGCAACACGTGCCAAAGTAGTTGGGAAAGGGCATGTTCACCAATGTGTTACATGGCCTTTCCTTTTAACAACACTCAGTAAACGTTTGGGAACTGAGGAGACACATTTTCTAAGCTTCTCAGGTGGAATTCTTTCCCATTCTTGCTTGATGTACAGCTTAAGTTGTTCAACAGTCCGGGGGTCTCCGTTGTGGTATTTTAGGCTTCATAATGCCTCACACATTTTCAATGGGAGACAGGTCTGGACTACAGGCAGGCCAGTCTAGTACCCGCACTCTTTTACTATGAAGCCACGTTGATGTAACACGTGGCTTGGCATTGTCTTGCTGAAATAAGCAGGGGCGTCCATGGTAACGTTGCTTGGATGGCAGCATATGTTGCTCCAAAACCTGTATGTACCTTTCAGCATTAATGGTGCCTTCACAGATGTGTAAGTTACCCATGTCTTGGGCACTAATACACCCCCATACCATCACACATGCTGGCTTTTCAACTTTGCGCCTCTAACAATCCGGATGGTTCTTTTCCTCTTTGGTCCGGAGGACACGACGTCCACAGTTTCCAAAAACAATTTGAAATGTGGACTCGTCAGACCACAGAACACTTTTCCACTTTGTATCAGTCCAGCTTAGATGAGCTCAGGCCCAGCGAAGCCGACGGCGTTTCTGGGTGTTGTTGATAAACGGTTTTCGTCTTGCATAGGAGAGTTTTAACTTGCACTTACAGATGTAGCGACCAACTGTAGTTACTGACTGTGGGTTTCTGAAGTGTTCCTGAGCCCATGTGGTGATATCCTTTACACACTGATGTCGCTTGTTGATGCAGTACAGCCTGAGGGATCGAAGGTCACGGGTTTAGCTGCTTACATGCAGTGATTTCTCCAGATTCTCTGAACCCTTTGATGATATTACGGACCGTAGATGGTGAAATCCCTAAATTCCTTGCAATAGCTGGTTGAGAAAGGTTTTTCTTAAACTGTTCAACAATTTGCTCACGCATTTGTTGACAAAGTGGTGACCCTCGCCCCGTCCTTGTTTGTGAATGACTGAGCATTTCATGGAATCTACTTTTATACCCAATCATGGCACCCACCTGTTCCCAATTAGCCTGCACACCTGTGGGATGTTCCAAATAAGTGTTTGATGAGCATTCCTCAACTTTATCAGTATTTATTGCCACCTTTCCCAACTTCTTTGTCACGTGTTGCTGGCATCAAATTCTAAAGTTAATGATTATTTGCAAAAAAAAAAATGTTTATCAGTTTGAACATCAAATATGTTGTCTTTGTAGCATATTCAACTGTATATGGGTTGAAAATGATTTGCAAATCACTGTATTCCGTTTATATTTACATCTAACACAATTTCCCAACTCATATGGAAATGGGGTTTGTAGAAAAGCGCTATACAAGTATAACCCATTTACCATTTACCTGACAAAATGCTAATGCCACAAACAGCATGAGAGGTGTCCAGGCCGGTTGCTACGGCGATGACCGAGGCGCCCTTCATTCGAAGCCAGGAGCTACCACGTCGGGCCATACTGTGCCTTTAAACGGCACCCGGGTGTCTTCTAGAGTTTGAGTGAACGTCGTCATCTGCCGCACGCCAGCGTCTCCTCTTTCACGTCGCGGACGGAGGCTCCTCCAACACACTCTTAATGTCATTAATCAAACACACACTCTCTCCTTCAGGGAGCACAATCAGGCAATTTATAGTTCATGCCATCTGTTACCATGACAGCGCACCTGGCCCACTGCGAGGGACACACACACACACACACACACACACACACACACTCCCAGACACATGCCCACCTCTAAAAGTCCTCTTTATTTAAGAAAAACACTGTTATTGATCCTCAGGAGGGATTAAGAGAGCAGCTGGAAACACAGCAAAGAGGTTTGCTGACTCAAAGCCCAAATCCTTAAATCATCCCCACATATCGTGGGCGGAATTTTCCAGGTTTTCATCCATATGTGAGCCCAGTAAAAAAATTGCAGATTTTATAGTGCGTAATATATATAGCTAGGACTAAATCAAACATGTAGTAGTGTATGAATATATATTTAAACTGGATTTAAGGCCATTTCCAGTAACAGACGTGCAACACAATTCTCCTCATGTAGGGAATTAGATAAGGTAACCAAAATATTAACCCCACAGCAAAGGACTATAATAACAATAAACAGCAGTTTTTAGTTAAAGCTGCCTTTTATTTGGCAAGCAACATAATGTATTTGCCAGCTTTACTGTATTATAATTGTTAGTTCAGAATCGATTCTACCAACCCCAAAACCAGTGAAGTTGGCACGTTGTGTAAATGGTAAATAAAAACAGAATACAATGATTTGCAAATCCTTTTCAACTTATATTCAATTGAATAGACTGCAAAGACAAGATATTTAATGTTCCAACTGAGAAACTTAATGTTTTTGTGAAAATAATCATTAACTTGGAATTTAATGGCAGCAACACATTGCAAAAAATATTTTTTACCACTGTGTTACATGGCCTTTCCTTTTAACAACACTCAGTAAACGTTTGGGAACTGAGGAGACCAATTTTTGAAGCTTTTCAGGTGGAATTCTTTCCCATTCTTGCTTGATGTACAGCTTAAGTTGTTCAACAGTTGTGGTATTTTAGGCTTCATAATGCGCCACACATTTTTAATGGGAGACAGGTCTGGACTACAGGCAGGCCAGTCTAGTACCCGCACCATTCTACTATGAAGCCACACTGTTGTAACACGTGGCTTGGCATTGTCTTGCTGAAATAAGCAGGGGCGTCCATGATAACGTTGCTTGGATGGCAACATATGTTGCTCCAAAACCTGTATGTACCTTTCAGCATTAATGTTGCCTTCACAGATGTGTAAGTTACCCATGTCTTGGGCACTAATACACCCCCATACCATCACAGATGCTGGCTTTTGAACTTTGCGCCTATAGCAATCCGGATTGTTCTTTTCCTCTTTGTTCCGGAGGACACGACGTCCACAGTTTCCAAAAACAATTTGAAATGTGGACTCGTCAGACCACAGAGCACTTTTCCACTTTGCATCAGTCCATCTTAGGTGAGCTCGGGCCCAGCGAAGCCGACGGCGTTTCTGGGTGTTGTTGATAAATTGCTGTTGCTTTGCATAGGAGAGTTTTAACTTGCACTTACAGATGTAGCGACAAACTGTAGTTACTGACAGTGGTTTTCTGAGCCCATGTGGTGATATCCTTTACACACTGATGTCCCTGAGGGATCGAAGGTCCGTAATATCATTGCTTACGTGCAGTGATTTCTCCAGATTCTCAGAACCTTTTGATAATATTACAATCAAACTTGGTTTTTCGATAACTTTGATTTAAAACAGTAATCGTAACTGTTGTTAATTTTATACAGCAGTTATCATTATTACAGTTACATCCTTAGTATAGTAATAAATAATATTATACACCATTAAGGGTTAACACGATAGACTCGAAGAAACACTAACCGATTTCAATGACCTGTGGTAATTGTACACCACCTCTCCTTTGTTTGTATTTAATGTATACGTTAAAGTCCTAAAATAGATTTACGTGTATCTTAGCAAACATCCGTCCGTCAGTTACAGACGTGGGAGGTGTAGGTTTGAACGTTTGGTTTTTCTCCGGCGAATAAGCTAACCTAGCATTATGTTGCTGTTGAAATGTGAGTGTGGTGTTAGCATGTAGCTAACATAGCTATGCTAGTGTTGCTTGTCAGGTTCAAACACTGATGACATCTATTAAACAAGACAAGAAGCAAAGAATTAAACAGAGACAGAATTAAATTTGGCTCAATTGAGGAGAAAACGTCTGGGCTGTACTCTTGTACAGTCTCCAGCCAGCTCTGGCGAAAGATTGTACGCTTCCTCTTTTATTTGGACTTTCCCTGATTACATGGCAACAGCTGTTTCTAAGGGACGTGGGTCGTAAACAGCCATCGTCTTTGGTTACAGAACAGTTCAAAGAAAAGGTTCTAAAGCGGTTTACAGAAAAGGTCGTAAAAAAGTTCACAGAAAAGGTCGCCTTGAGGGGAGTCAGGCCTTGCTCCCTCTCCGCTTTGTAGTTCTTGGGTCACGACAATACATGAAAGAAACAGAACACCTTCATATTGCTTCCCATCCTATACGGTGGAGTTTTACGAGCCTTCTTCTTGGTAGGTTCAAAGACAGCTTTTGTCTTCTCGCCGGGAACTCATTTCAACACAAAGTTTTGTGATAACTTACATACAATTATTCTGACAGCTAACATTTGTGCCCGGCTCCTTAATGTCACATTTTTTTATGTGACAGATGACATCTGCAGTTACAGTGTTAATGTAAAAAAGTGGATAAAGTAAAGGCACTTTTCTTTTGCGTTAAAGCTACAGACACACATTGCTAAACGCATTTTGAAACCATCTAAATTCAAGGCTAGCACACGTCCAAGATCCTATTGAGGCACTTCTTGTATTTATTTGAGATTGTTGACAAATAGAACATTTAAATGACATGGAACGTTGATCAACATATGTTATCGGCGAATAAGCTAACGTAGCATGATGTTGCTGTTGAAATGTGAGCGTGGTGTTAGCATGTAGCTAACATAGCTATGCTAGTGTTGCTAACATTTGTGCCCGGCTCCTTAATGTCAAATTTTTTTATGTGACAGATGACTTTGTTAATGTAAAAAAGTGGATAAAGTAAACGCACTCTTCATTTGTGTTAAAGCTACATTGTTAAACGCATTTTGAAACCATCTAAATTCGAGGCTAGCACACGTCCAAGACCCTATTGAAGTACTTCTTGTATTTATTTGAGATTGTTGACAAATAGAACATTTAAATGACATGGAACTTTGATCAACATATGTTATCATTGGCGAATAAGCTAACCTAGCATGATGTTGCAGTTGAAATGTGAGCGTGGTGTTAGCATGTAGCTAACATAGCTATGCTAAACGCATTTTGAAACCATCTAAATTCAAGGCTAGCACACGTCCAAGACCCTATTGAGGTACTTCTTGTATTTATTTGAGATTGTTGACAAATAGAACATTTAAATGACATGGAACTTTGATAAACGTATGTTATCATCAGCGAATAAGCTAACTTAGCA
The DNA here is from genome assembly GCF_033978685.3 of Nerophis lumbriciformis. Classification (NCBI taxonomy): domain Eukaryota; kingdom Metazoa; phylum Chordata; class Actinopteri; order Syngnathiformes; family Syngnathidae; genus Nerophis; species Nerophis lumbriciformis. Next base: position 43,031,940 of record NC_084558.2, on the reverse strand, counting down.
AGATGTTGCTGTTGAAATGTGAGCGTGGTGTTAGCATGTAGCTAACATAGCTATGCTAGTGTTGCTAACATTTGTGCCCGGCTCCTTAATGTCACATTTTTTTATGTGACAGATTACTTTGTTAATGTAAAAAAGTGGATAAAGTAAACGCACTCTTCATTTGCGTTAAAGCTACATTGCTAAACGCATTTTGAAACCATCTAAATTCGAGGCTAGCACACGTCCAAGACCCTGTTGAGGTACTTCTTGTATTTATTTGAGATTGTTGACAAATAGAACATTTAAATGACATGGAACTTTGATAAACATATGTTATCATCGGCGAATAAGCTAACCTAGCATGATGTTGCAGTTGAAATTTGAGCGTGGTGTTAGCATGTAGCTAACATAGCTATGCTAAACGCATTTTGAAACCATCTAAATTCAAGGCTAGCTCACGTCCAAGACTCTATTGAGGCACTTCTTGTATTTATTTGAGATTGTTGACAAATAGAACATTTAAATGACATGGAACTTTGTTAAACGTATGTTATCATCGGCGAATAAGCTAACTTAGCAAGATGTTGCTGTTAAAATGTGAGTGTGGTGTTAGCATATAGCTAACATAGCTATGCTAGTGTTGCAAACATTTGTGCCCCGCTCCTTAAAACCTCTTAAGGCCCAAGCTGTTTGTTTACATGCTTTTTTTATTTCTCTTTGCTATTTGGGCTTTTTGGACCCTAATTAGAATACAAACTAAGAATCATCTTTTGATATGATGTACTTAGTCCATAAGTACACAAACGTGTACTTCATGTTTAGTGACATCCTAATTCTTATTTTTACACTTTTTTTTTTTTCCAAATTCCATTGTATGTTATACTCTTCTGACACCACCAGATGGCAGTATAAGTGTCCACATAAGCGGCCATAAGACCCCAATTCAGTAGTGTACACAATTTTGGAAATCAGAGCTAAAATGTGCTGTCCACGCATGCACCTTTAGAGGTTTTAATATACAAACTTTCCGATTATGAACCATGTTCAAGAATCCCTTAAGTAACTTTTCAACTTTCATTAAATATTTTCATTACTTTCAGGATGATCCATGGACTTCCAACTAGTTGAATGGCACCTCTGTCATGGCCCGACGGGGTCTGTATCACTTTTACTGGCACTTAGCGATATTATTGTTATTCATTTGTTAAAAAGACGGAAGTTGATGCGAACGCCTGTGTGCCGCCAGAAAACAAAAAGAAGAAGAAGAACGCATATGTGCAATTACTGCTGTCATGGCCGAAGCTCCAAAACAACCAAAGAAACGAAAAGTTTTGTCTGAGGGGACAAAAAAAAGAAAAAAGGGATAAAGGGACATTCAAGGATCAGCAATGACTTTTTTTTCCAAATTCCATTGTATGTTGTACTCTTCTGACACCACCAGATGGCAGTATAAGTGTCCACATGAGTGGCCATGAGACCTCAATCCAGTAGTGTACACAATTTTGGAAATAAGAGCTAAAAGGTGCTGTCCACGCATGTGGCCACTAAGCCTTTAGAGCAGACCTGGGCCCGGGGGCCTTAATGCTTTTCAATCTGGCCCGCCGGGTATTCCCAAATATTTTTTTTATATCTTTAAGATGTAAAGTGTAGCTGCCATTATGATGTGCAGTGATGTTTTCTAATGACCGTAAGTCTTGAACTATACAAAGTATTTCTATGGTTGGAATCTGTGCTTTTGCATGATATACTAGGGACTAGTGCAGGGGTCGGCAACCTTTACCACTCAAAGAGCCAATTTGACCAGTTTCACAAATTAAAGAAAACAATGGGAGCCACAAAAATCTTTTGAAATTTAAAATGAAATAACGCTGTATACAAAGTTTTTTGTTTTGTTTTGTACTATGTATAAACCAAGGGTCTCAGACACGCGGCCCTCACCTTACTAAGAAAATTGAATGTTAGTGCGACCCGCGAGTATTATATGAATGGCGCTTGACAGCGTAATACTTGTAATCCCTCCCAATTTTTCCGGCAGACCGCGAATTTCAAGGCAACTATTCTCTCGAACGTGCCGTGATGGTACAGCATTTAGCGCCCACTACAACCAGCGTGCCGGCCCAGCCACACGTTGTATTGGGCTTCTGCTTGCTCACGTAAGTGACAGCAAGGCATACTTGTTCACCAACCACACAGGTTACACTGACGGGGGCCGTATAAAACAACTTTAGCACTCTTACTAATAATGCGCCACACTGTGAACCCACACCAAACAAGAATGACAAACACATTTCGGGAGAACATCTGCACCTTAACACAACATAAACACAACAGAACAAATACCCAGAATCCCATGCAGCCCTAACTCTTCCGGGATACATTATACACCCCCGCTACCAAACCCCGCCCACCTCAACCGACGCACGGAGGGGGGGGGGGGGGGGGCGGAGATTGGTGGTAGCAGGGGTGTATAATGTAGCCCGGAAGAGTCAGGGCTGCATGGGATTCTGGGTATTTGTTCTGTTGTGTTTATGTTGTGTTAAGGTGCAGATGTTCTCCCGAAATGTGTTTGTCATTCTTGTTTGGTTTTGGTTCAAAGTGTGGCGCATTATTAGTAAGAGTCTTAAAGTTGTTTTATATGGCCACCGTCAGTGTAACCTGTGTGGCTGTTGAGCAAGTATGCCTTGCTGTCACTTACGTGTGCAAGTAGAAAATGCATACAACAAAAGGCTGGGCTGGTACGCTGGTTGTACAGACTGTAGAGGGCGCTAAATGCTGTACCATCATGGCACGCCTTTAGTATTATTGTTAGAGTGAAAATCGGTGAATATTAAACCCGGGAGTTTACTACGAGAGGCACGGAAATTTCCCGGGAAAATCGGGAGAGTCGGCAAGTATGCAGTATGCAGCTGAGCCGCATTAGAGTGATCAAAGAGCCGCATGCGGCTCCGGAGCCGCGGGTTGCCGACCCCTGGACTAGTGTTGTCCTGATACCAATAATATTTTGATACTTTTCGGTACTTTTCTAAATAAAGGGGACCAGAAAAAATTGCATTATTGGCTTTATTTTAACAAAAAATCTTAGGGTGCGGAGGACCGGTACTTTTCAGAGGCGGTATGGTACCGAATATGATTCATTAGTATCGCGGTATTATACTAACACCCGTATACCATACAACCCTACTAGTTACTATGGTAATCTACGTCACAGCAGGTCAGACGAGGCACCAAGCAGTGTGACTGTGGCTTGATTGTAAAATATGTCGATTGAGAGGGGGTGTGACGTTCGTATGTTCTCAATATTCAGAGTTTTATCGTTCATAGAAAAATTTAAAACTCCATTCCGTTTTTAAGGCGGTCTGTCATAACATTTTTAGCATTCAATCAGACTTTATTGTGAGGTTTTGTATTAGTTTTCCTAAAAAAATAGATATACCGGCCCCCAGACACATTAGTATTCTCTAAAGAATAAAAGCCCAGGCCTCGAAATTCGGCGCCTCTCCCGAAAACCTCCCGGGACAAATATTCTCCTGAAAATCTCCCGATTTTCAGTCGGAGCTGGAGGTCACGCCCCCTCCAGCTCCATGCAGACCTGAGTGAGGACAGCCTTTTTTCATGACGGGAGGACAACAGGGTGACAAGAACTATCTCATCCAGACTAGAGACAAATTGTATTATTATGTTTATCTTACCTAAAAATAAATATATGTATTAATTTAAAAAAATAAAAAATAAATACATTTTTACTATATTTTGCTAAAAACATCAAAATTAATTGTATTTTTATTTGTATTTTTTCTGACTCCTTATTACATCCAGCCATAGAATTGAAATAAACATATTTGAAATAATTCATTTTAAATTATCATAATAATTCATTTAAAATGACCATATTTAATTATTAAAATAATTGCTTGTTTATCAACAACTTTAGCATTTTATTCATTACATTTTGAAGCTCTCAGAAGCCAAGCTATGTTATATTCCTTAAGATTTATTTATGCAAGTTTGAAGTATCAATTATCCAAACACAGTTTTGTTTGCCTATTTTCAAACATCAAAATTAATTGTATTTTTATTTGTATTTTTTCTGACTCCTTATTACATCCAGCCACAGAATTAAAATAAACATATTTGAAATAATTAATTTTAAATTATCATAATCATTCATTTAAAATGACCATATTTAATTATTAAAATAATTGCTTGTTTATCAACAACTTTAGCATTTTATTCATTACATTTTGAACCTCTCAGAAGCCAAGTTATGTTATATTCCTTAAGATTTATTTATGCAAGTTTGAAGTATCAATTATCTAAACACAGTTTTGTTTGCATATTTTCAATATAAATAAATATATTTATTAATAAAAATAAAAAAAAACTAAATACATTTTTACTATATTTTGCTAAAAACATCAAAATTAATTGTATTTTTATTTGTATTTTTTCTGACTCCTTATTACATCCAGCCACAGAATTAAAATAAACATATTTGAAATAATTAATTTTAAATTATCATCATTCATTTAAAATGACCATATTTAATTATTAAAATAATTGCTTGTTTATCAACAACTTTAGCATTTTATTCATTACATTTTGAAGCTCTCAGAAGCCAAGTTATGTTATATTCCTTAAGATTTATTTATGCAAGTTTGAAGTATCAATTATCTAAACACAGTTTTGTTTGCATATTTTCAATATAAATAAATATATTTATTAATTTAAAAAAAAAACTTAATACATTTTTACTATATTTTGCTAAAAACATCAAAATTAATTGTATTTTTATTTGTATTTTTTCTGACTCCTTATTACATCCAGCCATAGAATTAAAATAAACATATTTGAAATAATTAATTTTAAATTATCATAATAATTCATTTAAAATTACCATATTTAATTATTAAAATAATTGCTTGTTTATCAACAACTTTAGCATTTTATTCATTACATTTTGAAGCTCTCAGAAGCCAAGTTATGTTATATTCCTTAAGATTTATTTATGCAAGTTTGAAGTATCAATTATCTAAACACAGTTTTGTTTGCATATTTTCAATATAAATAAATATATTTATTAATTAAAAAAAACAAAAAAAAAAACATTTTTACTATATTTTGCTAAAAACATCTAAATTAATTGTATTTTTATTTGTATTTTTTCTGACTCCTTATTACATCCAGCCATAGAATTAAAATAAACGTATTTGAAATAATTCATTTTAAATTATCATAATAATTCATTTAAAATGACCATATTTAATTATTAAAATAATTACTTGTTTATCAACACCTTTAGCATTTTATTCATTACATTTTGAAGCTCTCAGAAGCCAAGTTATGTTATATTCCTTAAGATTTATTTATGCAAGTTTGAAGTATTAATTATCTAAACACAGTTTTGTTTGCATATTTTCAATATAAATAAATATATTTATTAATTAAAAAAAAAAAAAAAAAATAAATTTTTACTATATTTTGCTAAAAACATCAAAATTAATTGTATTTTTATTTGTATTTTTTCTGACTCATTACATCCAGCCATAGAATTAAAATAAACATATTTGAAATAATTCATTTTAAATTATCATAATAATTCATTTAAAATGACCATATTTAATTATTAAAATAATTGCTTATTTATCAACAACTTTAGCATTTTATTCATTACATTTTGAAGCTCTCAGAAGCCAAGTTATGTTACATTCCTTAAGATTTATTTATGCAAGTTTGAAGTGTCAATTATCTAAACACAGTTTTGTTTGCATATTTTCAGGATATATATATATATATATATATATATATATATATATGTATATATATATATATATATATATATGTATGAAATACTTGACTTGGTGAATTCTAGCTGTCAATATACTCCTCCCCTCTTAACCACGCCCCCAACCACGCCCCCACCCTCGACCACGCCCCCACCCTCCACCCCCCACCTCCCGAAATCGGATGTCTCAAGGTTGGCAAGTATGCTTTAGAGGTTTAATGTCACTTTGTTGTATGTGACAGATGACATCTGCAGTTACAGTGTTAATGTAAAAAAGTGGATAAAGTAAAGTTAAAGCTACATTACTAAACGCATTTTGAAACCATCTAAATTCCAGCATCAAGACCCCATTGAGCCAAATTGAGATTGTTGACAAATAGAACGATGATAAACGTCTGTTATGTGAGCTATAATTCCTCGTAATAAGACAATGCCGTACAGGAAGTCATGTGTCGAGCAAGCTGTGAGGGATGGCCCGCGACTATTTTGGTCTGCCAAGGTGCGGCGGCGTCGAGGTCAAAGGGCGCCTCGATGAGCGTGTCGCCGTGACAAATGAAGGCACACTCGGCCTGTCACTTTAATGGCGTCATCACTCTCAAGCCCACGTGACAGCGAGACCACTTTGCAGGAGAAAACTCCCAGCTGGGGGTAATGACAGTTGAACTTTGACCCCCGCTACAACAATGCCGTCCTTACTATTATTCCTATTGTAATTGTTATTATGGTTATTATGATCAAATGTGGTGGTTTCATCCTTCTAGACTGAGCTGCATGTTGTCTCTCTCAGATGACAGCTGCCCCTCCCGCCCTTCCGACTCGCAACTGGACCTCAGCCACCTGGTTTCCATGGAGACGGACAGCAGAGACGAGGACGTCCCGGAGGAGAGCATTGTGTACCTTTGAAACGAGGACCAACACGGACCTTTAACAAAGTATTTATTGATGTTTTATTGTTTTAAGGCCCTGCAGACTGTTTTATATTCAAGGCGTGTCTTTAAAAAGTGTGTCTTTGTGTGAGCTATAGTAGGTTCCTGCAGGCTCTTTGCGCTCCCCCTGCTGGTCAGCGCCCGTTTATGGGGTGCCGAATGGAAACGTTCAGTCACACTTTTCTCGCAGATATTTTGAACATTTAGCTCACTTTTCTCACATTTCAGCTTTAACATTTAAAATTATATTTAACATTTAAATTCAACATGTAGATTTAGATTCAACATTTAGCTTTTACATTTAGATTTAGATTAAACATTCAGCTTTAACATTTAGATTTATAATTTTATATTTAGGTTTAACATTGAGATTCGGGTTAAACATTTGGCTTTAACTTAGATTTAGATTAAACATTTGGCTTTAATATTTAGATTTAGATTAAACATTTGGCTTTAACATTTAGATTTAGATTAAACATTCAGCTTTAACATTTAGATTTAACATTTAGGTTTAACATTGAGATTCAGGTTAAACATTTGACTTTAACTTAGATTTAGATTAAACATTTGGATTTAATATTTAGATTTCGATTAAACATTTGGCTTTAACATTTAGATTTAAATTAAACATTCAGGTTTAACATTTAGATTTAAAATTTAACACGTAGGTTTAACATGGAGATTCAGGTTGAACATTTGGCCTTAACTTTTAGATTTAGATTAAACATTTGGATTTAATATTTAGATTTCGATTAAACATTTGGCTTTAACATTTAGATTTAGATTAAACATTCAGGTTTAACATTTAGATTTAAAATTTAACATGTAGGTTTAACATGGAGATTCAGGTTGAACATTTGGCTTTAACTTTTAGATTTAGATTAAACATTCTGCTTTAACATTTAGATTTAACATTTAACATTTAGGTTTAACATTGAGATTCAGGTTAAACATTTGACTTTAACTTAGATTTAGATTAAACATTTGGCTTTAATATTTAGATTTCGATTAAACATTTGGCTTTAACATTTAGATTTAAAATTTAACATGTAGGATTAACATGGAGATTCAGGTTGAACATTTGGCTTTAACTTTTAGATTTAGATGAAACATTTGGCTTTAATATTTAGATTTAACATTTAGGTTTAACATTTAAAACTTAGCTTTAATAATTTAATTTATTTAACATTTGTATTTAACGACAATATTTAACATTCAGCTTTAACTTTTAGATTCAACATTCAGGTTCAGATTCAACATTTATGTTTAACTTTTAGATTTAACATTTCGATTGAACGTTTAGGTTTAACATTTAGATTTATATTTGGATTTAGATTCAACATTTAGGTTTAACATGTAGATTTAGATTAAACATTTAGCTTTTACATTTAGATTTAGATTACACAATTAGCTTTAATGTTTAGATTTAGATTAAACGTTCAGCTTTAACTATTAGATTCAAAATTTAACATGTAGATTTAACATTGAGATTCAGGTTAAACATTTGGCTTTAACTTTTAGATTTAGATTAAACATTTGGCTTTAATATTTAGATTTAACATTTAAATTTTAGCTTTAACATTTAGATGTTTATTCAACATTTGTATTTAACGGCAAGATTTAACATTCAGCTTTAACTTTTAGATTCAACAGTCAGGTTCAGATTTAACATTTATGTTTAACTTTAAGATTTAACATTTCAGTTTAACATTTAGGTTTTACATTTAAATTTATATTTGCATTTAGATTCAACATTAAGGTTTAACATTTATATTTAATGTTTGGATGTAACATTTAAATTTAGATTTAGTATTTGGATTGGGATTCAACATTCATATTTAACATTTATATTTAATGTTTAGATTTAAAATGTATACTTAACATTTAGATAAAGATTTAACATTTAGGTTTAGATTTAACATTTAGATCTGTATTTAATATTTAGATTTAACATTTAGGTTAAGATTGAAGATTAACATTTAGATTTAAAATTTAACACTTAGGTTTAACATTGAGATTCAGGTTAAACATTTGGCTTTAACTTTTAGATTTAGATTAAACATTTGGATTTAAAATTTACATTTAACATTTAAAACTTAGCTTTAACAATTAGATGTATATTTAACATTTGTATTTAATGGCAAGATTTAACATTGAGCTTTACCTTTTAGATTTAACATTTCGATTGAACATTTAGGTTTACCATTTAGATTTAGATTTGGATGTAGATTTAACATTTAGGTTTACCATTTATATCTAATGTTTAGATGTACCATATTTATATTTAATATTTGGATTGAGATTCAACATTTATATTTAATATTTAGATTTACAATTTAGACAACATTTAAATAAAGATTTTACATTTAGGTTTAGATTTAACATTTAGATCTGTATTTAATATTTAGATTTAACATTTAGATCTGTATTTAATATTTAGATTTAACATTTAGATTTAGATTTAGTATTTTGGATTGGGATGAATTAAATTCACATATATATTTAATGTTTAGATTTAAAATTTAAACTTAACATTTAGATAAATATTTAACATTTAGGTTTAGATTCAACATTTAGATCCGTATTTAATATTTACATTTAGGTTCACATTTAGGATTAACATTTAGATTTAAAATGTATATTCATGTTTAATATTTAGATTTATATGTTACATTTAGATCAAGATTCAAGATTTAGCGTAAACTTAAATGTGATAAAAGTGAGCTAAAAGTTGAAAATATATCTGCAAATAAATTGTGACTGCATTTTAACATTGGACACCTCGCACCCTTTGCACTTTTTCAATGTGCCACAGAAGGAGAACTTATGCCCAAGTGCCATCATAACATGTAAGAGGCGTCTGTTGTTTATAATAATTATTATTTAATAATGATATGTATTACAGTACAATATGTTGCTATATATTGTATACTGGCCACTATTTGAGGAAATATGGTAATAACAATAACTTACAATTGCCAAGTGTAACAGGGCAATAAGCTGCTTCAGTGCCAATTTAATACAAAATTTAAAAAAATCCATGTAAAAATTTGGTAGTCTAGTCATGTAATGAACCTTTGGTAATTGAAAAATGCAGTGATCAAAACAATCATACGTACATTTTCAAGACATCAAAGGTTCTTTGTCAGTTTATCCATACAATAATGCTATAATTTATTCAATCCTTGCCAAATGTCGACATCGATATTTTAAAATACAAAATAAAACCAATGAAGATTGTGTCCCTTGACTCACATCCCTTGCCTTTAATTATAATACTAATGGATTTGATTTGCAATACACTTCACACCTCCAAAAAATCTCTAAAGTTGTTTTATTACTTTCCGGTGTAAGTAATTAAACTGTATTTTTTATAGCGTATATCCCTATATAAAAAAAAAAAATAAAAAAAATAAATAAAAAAAATAAATAAATAAAAAATATATATATATATATATTCAATTTAGGATTGTTTTATATAGTCAGGTTTTTGAGCCCTCCATTTAAATTTGTTTGGTCTTTCAACGATTAAAAATAAAATCCTGTTTGTATTAATGCATTATGGGAGAAAAAACCCTAATATTATTATTATTATACAGAAAAAACTATATATAAAAATACAAAAATTTCATATATACATTTAAATTCATATAACATATTGTATATGCTTATACATTTCTATAAATCATAGGGGGAAAAAAACAATAAGGTTGATATATTTCATTAAAAAAAAAAAAAAAGTCAGTCTAAGGCATGAAACATTATTATTAACAATAAATTGACCAATTGCATTGTTTTATTTGGCATTCTGACTCAAATAGTGATTTTCAGCTGTATATCCCTATATAAAACATATACAGTACAAGCCAAAAGTTTGGACACACCTTTTCATTAAATGGGTTTTGTTTATTTCCATGACTATTTACATTGTAGATTGTCACTGAAGGCATCAAAACTATGAATGAGCACATGTGGATTATGTACTTAACAAAAAAAGCTGAAATAACTGAAAACATGTTTTATATTCTAGTTTCTTCAAATTAGCCACCCTTTGTTCTGATTACGGCTTTGCACACTCTTGGCATTCTCTCCATGAGCTTAAAGAGGTAGTCACCTGAAATGGTTTTCACTTCACAGGTGTCATAGTTTTGATGCCTCCAGGAACAATCTACAATGTAAATAGTCATGAAAATAAGGAAAACGTATTGAAATGAGAAGGTGTGTCCAAACTTTTGGCCTGTACTGTGTATATATATATATATATTAAATTTAAGATTTTTTTATATAGTCAGGTTTTTAGAGCCCTCCATTTAAATTCATTTGGTCTTTCAAAAATAAAAAATGTAATCCTGTGTGTATTAATTAATTAGGGAAGAAAAAACCCCAATAATATTATTATTATTATACAGAAAAAAACTATATATAAAAATACAAAAATATTTAAATCATGTAAAATATTATATATGCTTATTCATTCCTATATATCATAGGGAAAAAAACAATAAGGTTGATATATTTTGGGGGAAAAAAACTTATCAGTCTAAGGCATGAAACATTATTATTAACAATAAATTAACCAATTGCGTTGTTTTATTTGGCATTCTGACTAAAATAGTGATTTGCAGCTGTAAGACACAATTCAACACATAAAAACGTACTTTAGCTCCAGATTTGGCCTGGATGTGAATCATCTGTAAGCTATATAATGTAAGATGTTGACATGAATCATTGCCTCATTCATCACTCTCAGTCGATGATGTCATCATGCGTTAGAATATGGATGTGCAGAGGCTTTTTACTATCCCTAACCAGCGCTGTATGGTGTGTATGTAAATACTGTACATAAGGCTATTTATTTCTGCTGTATTTCTGCCACAGGTGTGTTTCTGTTGTTCCTGATGGTACTGATAAAGTGGACTTTTGTTGCAACAGCGCTTGTCCTCTCCTGACTTGAAACAGGACGCCGCAGCGATCCAGGAGGTTGAAAAGCAAATATTTTGAGTGTACCGAGCGAGCGGCGCGGACGTGCGGTTGCCAGCGGTGACAGGCGGGAGCGGCAGGTGTGGCAATATCGCAACACAACACATTAGTGGTGGCTGCTAATCATTTATTTGTGATATTTCATGTCCTCCACCTGTTTACTACGTTTCTACCAGTTTGCTTCTTTTATTGAACATAACAAATCATGCTAGCTCAAATGCTATTAGTAGTCTGTTCCAGGGTCAAAAAAGTTTTATTTTTAAACATTAGCATAACATTTTTTATATTTTTGCTTTGCCACATTTTCTTCTCCAAACAAACATACTATAATCCTTTTATCTGGTACATGTTTGGGGATTTTGTTTTAATTATATATATTATATATATATATTTTTTTTAATTCAACTACATTAGTTTTATTTAATTATTTTTTATTATTGATGGAATGGTTTAGGATTATCTTAAAATTTATATTTTTTTAATTGAAAAATATTTTTAAAATACATTTTGGCACAGTACACTGTAAAGAAAAGTTCCATTTAAAAAAAAAAAAGTATCTATTTTAAACATAGTTTTAGTTGCATTTAAAACATATTTTAAAGTATTTTATTACACTGTTAAGTCAAAAATATTATTTAAAAAAAAATGTATACAATTTAAATATTTAAGTCTATATGGCATGTATAGATTTCTTCAAAAAATATTTCTAAAACTATTTAATTACACTGGACAAACATCAAACATATTATTATACTGTGTTTTTTTATATTTATATTATTTATGTTGTTTCGGTTTTATTTAAAAGGTATATTCCTAAATAATACTTTATCGCTATTTTGAAAAAAAGTCAGATTTAACAGTAAAAAAACAACTCAGCTCAGTCGCCAGAATTTTACTGTAAAAATAAGTCATACTGTTTTTAAACTACCAGTATAATATTTTGTCATATTACACTGTTAAAAAAATGTCTAACATTTTATTTTAAACAATATAGTATATTTAGTTTTATTTAAAACTATTTTTTAAATATTTATTTTATTTTATGGCGTGTATACAGTAATTAAAATTTGTTTTTAAACTATTTTATTGTTATGCTGTACAAAAGTCAAATATTTATATTATTTATTTTCATAAATATTTTTCAGTTTTATTTAAAATGTATATTTAAAAAATTATATTTTATTACCATTTCTAAAACATTTTATATTACACTAAAAAAAACAAAAAAACTGGCAGCTCAGTCGCCAGAATTTTACCATAAAAACATTGGTACTGTTTTTCAGGAAACATTAATTTGGCATTTAAAAAAACAGGTCAATTTTACGGTAAAATTCTGGCGACTAAGCGGATAGTTTTGTTTTACTGTAAAATGTACACTTTTTTTTCCCCTCCAGTCTAAATATTTTTTTTAATCACTTGAAAAAATGACCTGTCTCAAATGTAGTCTCTGCAAGTGAATAATATTTTTTTGTGGCGCCGAGGAAAAGTGTGATGATAACCATAGAGCGTCAGAATTCAACATTGATTAAACGTTGTCAATAAGCATGTTTCAACGTAGCATTTGTGTTGTAGAATATTGGTTGGAAAATGACTAAAATTCAATGGTCGAATCAACGTCGTGAAAAAGCATGTTGTTCCAACGTTGCATTTGCGTTGTAGAATGTTGGTTGGGAAAATAACCAAATTTCAATGGTCAAATCTACGTCACAACCCGACATTGAATAAACGTTGTCAAAAAGCATGTTGTTTCAACGTTGTATTTGCGTTGTAGAATATTGTTTGGAAAATGACCAAATTTCAATGGTCGAATCAACGTTAGAACCCAACATTGATAGAACGTCGTCACAAAGCATGTTGTTCCAACGTCGCATTTGCGTTGTAGAATGTTGGTTGGGAAAAAAAAACAAATTTCATTGGTCAAATCTACGTCACAACCCGACATTGGATAAACGTTGTCAAAAAGCATGTTGTTTCAACGTTGTATTTGTGTTGTAGAAGATTGGTTGGAAAATGACTAATTTCAATGGTCAAATCAACGTCAGAACCCAACATTGATTAAACGTCGTCACAAAGCATGTTGTTTCAACATTGCATTTGCGTTGTAGAATATTGGTTGGGAAAATGACCACATTTCGACGGTCAAATGAACGTCAGAACCCAACATTGAATAAACGCTGTCAAAAAGCATGTTGTTTCAATGTTGCGTTTACGTTGTAGAATATTGGTTGGAAAATGACCAAATCTCAATGGTTAAATCAACGTCAGAACCCAACATTGATTAAACGTCGTGAAAAAGCATGTTGTTCCAACGTTGCATTTGCGTTGTAGAATGTTGGTTGGGCAAAAAAAAACAAATTTCATTGGTCAAATCTACGTCACAACCCGACATTGAATAAACGCTGTCAAAAAGCATGTTGTTTCAATGTTGCATTTACGTTGTAGAATATTGGTTGGGAAAATGACCAAATTTCAACGGCCAAATGAACGTCAGAACCCAACTTTGATTACACGTCGTGAAAAAGCATGTTGTTTCAACGTTGCATTTGTGTTGTAGAATGATGGTTGGGAAAATAACCAAATTTCAATGGTCAAATCTACGTCACAACCCGACATTGAATAAACGTTGTCAAAAAGCATGTTGTTCCAACGTCGCATTTGCGTTGTAGAATGTTGGTTGGGAAAAAAAAACAAATTTCATTGGTCAAATCTACGTCACAACCCGACATTGGATAAACGTTGTCAAAAATCATGTTGTTTCAACGTTGTATTTGTGTTGTAGAAGATTGGTTGGAAAATGACTAATTTCAATGGTCAAATCAACGTCAGAACCCAACATTGATTAAACGTCGTCACAAAGCATGTTGTTTCAACATTGCATTTGCGTTGTAGAATATTGGTTGGGAAAATGACCACATTTCGACGGTCAAATGAACGTCAGAACCCAACATTGAATAAACGCTGTCAAAAAGCATGTTGTTTCAACGTTGTATTTGTGTTGTAGAATATTGGTTCGGAAAATGACCACATTTCGACGGTCAAATGAACGTCAGAACCCAACGTTGAATAAACGCTGTCAAAAAGCATGTTGTTTCAATGTTGCGTTTACGTTGTAGAATATTGGTTGGAAAATGACCAAATCTCAATGGTTAAATCAACGTCAGAACCCAACATTGATTAAACGTCGTGAAAAAGCATGTTGTTCCAACGTTGCATTTGCGTTGTAGAATGTTGGTTGGGCAAAAAAAAACAAATTTCATTGGTCAAATCTACGTCACAACCCGACATTGAATAAACGCTGTCAAAAAGCATGTTGTTCCAACGTTGCATTTGCGTTGTAGAATGTTGGTTGGGCAAAAAAAAACAAATTTCATTGGTCAAATCTACGTCACAACCCGACATTGAATAAACGCTGTCAAAAAGCATGTTGTTTCAATGTTGCATTTACGTTGTAGAATATTGGTTGGGAAAATGACCAAATTTCAACGGCCAAATGAACGTCAGAACCCAACTTTGATTACACGTCGTGAAAAAGCATGTTGTTTCAACGTTGCATTTGTGTTGTAGAATGATGGTTGGGAAAATAACCAAATTTCAATGGTCAAATCTACGTCACAACCCGACATTGAATAAACGTTGTCAAAAAGCATGTTGTTCCAACGTCGCATTTGCGTTGTAGAATGTTGGTTGGGAATAAAAAACAAATTTCATTGGTCAAATCTACGTCACAACCCGACATTGAATAAACGCTGTCAAAAAGCATGTTGTTTCAATGTTGCATTTACGTTGTAGAATATTGGTTGGGAAAATGACCAAATTTCAACGGCCAAATGAACGTCAGAACCCAACTTTGATTACACGTCGTGAAAAAGCATGTTGTTTCAACGTTGCATTTGTGTTGTAGAATGATGGTTGGGAAAATAACCAAATTTCAATGGTCAAATCTACGTCACAACCCGACATTGAATAAACGTTGTCAAAAAGCATGTTGTTCCAACGTCGCATTTGCGTTGTAGAATGTTGGTTGGGAATAAAAAACAAATTTCATTGGTCAAATCTACGTCACAACCCGACATTGAATAAACGCTGTCAAAAAGCATGTTGTTTCAATGTTGCATTTACGTTGTAGAATATTGGTTGGGAAAATGACCAAATTTCAACGGCCAAATGAACGTCAGAACCCAACTTTGATTACACGTCGTGAAAAAGCATGTTGTTTCAACGTTGCATTTGTGTTGTAGAATGATGGTTGGGAAAATAACCAAATTTCAATGGTCAAATCTACGTCACAACCCGACATTGAATAAACGTTGTCAAAAAGCATGTTGTTCCAACGTCGCATTTGCGTTGTAGAATGTTGGTTGGGAATAAAAAACAAATTTCATTGGTCAAATCTACATCACAACCCGACATTGGATAAACGTTGTCAAAAAGCATGTTGTTTCAACGTTGTATTTGTGTTGTAGAAGATTGGTTGGAAAATGACTAATTTCAATGGTCAAATCAACGTCAGAACCCAACATTGATTAAACGTTGTCACAAAGCATGTTGTTTCAACATTGCATTTGTGTTGTGGAATATTGGTTCGGAAAATGACCACATTTCAACGGCCAAATGAACGTCAGAACCCAACATTGAATAAACGCTGTCAAAAAGCATGTTGTTTCAATGTTGCGTTAACGATGTAGAATATTGGTTGGGAATTGACCAAATTTCAATGGTTAAATCAACGTCAGAACCCAACTTTGATTAAACGTCGTGAAAAAGCATGTTGTTTCAACGTTGTATTTGTGTTGTAGAATATTGGTTGGGAAAATGACCACATTTCAACGGCCAAATGAACGTCAGAACCCAACATTGAATAAACGCTGTCAAAAAGCATGTTGTTTCAATGCTGCGTTAACGTTGTAGAATATTGGTTGGGAAAATGACCGAATTTCAACGATCAAATCAACGTCAGAACCCGACATTGATTAAACGTTGTCAAAAAGCATGTTGTTCCAATGTTATGTTTGAGTTGCTCAACGTCAAGACCTAATTCAACAAGTTCTCAACGTTGTTTCAATGTCTTGTGCCTGCTGGGCAGTCAGCATTTAATACAAAGCTGACGCAATATCTGTTTTTAGCATTTTTTTACATTCGAAAATAGAGATGTTTGATGATATCGGACTGCCGATATTATCGGACGATAAATGCTTTAAAATGTGATATCGGAAATTATCGGTATCGGTTTCAAAAAGTAAAATTTATGACTTTTTAAAACGCTGCTGTGTACACGAACGTAGGGAGAAGTACAGAGCGGCAATAAACCTTAAAGGCACTGCCTTTGCGTGCCGGCCCAATCACATAATATCTACGGCTTTTCACACACACAAGTGAATGCAAAGCATACTTGGTCAACAGCCATACAGGTCACACTGAGGGTGGCTGTATAAACAACTTTAACACTGTTACAAATATGCGCCACACCGTGAACCCACACCAAACGAGAATGACAAACACATTTCGGGAGAACATCCGCAGCGTAACACAACACAAACACAACAGAACAAATACCCAGAACCCCTTGCAGCACTAACTCTTCCGGGACGCTACAATATACACCCCCCGCCTCAACCCCGCCCACCTCAACCTCCTCATGCTCTCTCAGGGAGAGCATGTCCCAAATTCCAAGCATGTTAAAAAAAATAATGCACTTTGTGACTTCAATAATAAATATGGCAGTGCCATGTTGGCATTTTTTCCCATAACTTGAGTTGATTTATTTTGGAAAACCTTGTTACATTGTTTAATGCATCACAACAAAATTAGGCATGTTAATGTGTTAATTCCACGACTGTATATATCGGTATCGGTTGATATCGGAATCGGTAATTAAGAGGTGGACAATATCGGATATCGGCAAAAAAGCCATTATCGGACATATCTATTCGAAAATATTAATATGGCCCCCTCATACTTTGACTTCTTGGTAGAAAAAGTTTGGGCACCCCTGAAAGTGTCGATATTTTGATTTGAGAATGGATATTAGAGCATATACTGTTAATCTGGTATCGACGTCGCTCATGTGCAAGTATGTCACAAGTGAATCATTTCCTGATCTGTGGTTATCATCACATTTTTCTCTTCCACCTTTCTGAGGTAAATCAGACAAAAAGCAAAATTTAAGATGATAAACCTTACTTACTTTTACACTCCTGAGTATTTCTTATATGACTAAAACTTTGATTGTGAAAAATGTTTTGGTGCCCTAAGCACTTTAAACGAGCTTTATTTCACAGCACTTTGATTCCCCGTAACGTCGCTGCAGATAAAGTGCAAACTGTGTTTTATTCCCTGCACGCCATCCATCATTTTTATCTCCTCGCCGTTAAAATTCAGATTAGCTCGTCTTCCTGGCGACTGCTTTTCGGTTCCGAGGCCCCCGAGCGAATCTCCTCCTCACCTAATCAATTCCTGGCCTGCTCCAGCGGGGCTGGGATTTCATGGAGCGAGTGGCGGCGCGTCACCTCGCCGCGGCTGGCTTTTACGAGCTTGAAGGTTGGTTTCTTTTAGTTTTGTTTTTCCTGTGCGTGTGTATGCATGTGTCGGCCATGTTTGACATCCTCGTACGTGGCTGCTACGTTAGCGGACATGCTAACCCCGCTAAAAGATCACCTTTTTTTTTCCTGCTTAGTTTGAAACCCTCACGTATGATGTGATGTCAGCACTTTTGCTAAGCAACGTCACAACATTGTGAGGGTAAAAATGAAACCAAAGTTAATCGTCAAACACCACCATACTTGCCAACCCTCCCGAGTTTTCCGGGAGACTCCCGAAATTCAGCGCCTCTCCCGAAAACCTCCCGGGACAAATATTCTCCCGAAAATCTCCCGGTTTTCAGACGGAGCTGGAGGCCACGCCCCCTCCAGCTCCATGCGGACCTGAGTGAGGACAGCCTTTTTTCATGACGGGAGGACAACAGGGTGACAAGAACTAAATCATCCAGACTAGAGATAAATTGTATTATTATGTTTATCTTACCTAAAAATAAATATATTTATTAATTGAAAAAAAAAAAAAAACTAAATAAATGTTTACTATATTTTTCTGACTCCTTATTACATCAAGCCATATAATTATACCGGTACATTGAAATAAACATATTTGAAATAATTAATTTTAAATTATCATAATAATTTATTTAAAATGACCATATTTATTTATTAAAATAATTGTTTGTTTATCAAAAACTTTAGCATTTTATTTGTTACATTTTGAAGCTCTCAGAAGCCAAGTTATGTTATATTCATGTTATATTTATGCAAGTTTGAAGTATCAATGATCTAAACACAGTTTTGTTTGCATTTTTTCAGGATGTAGATATATATATATATGTATGAAATACTTGACTTGGTGAATTCTAGCTGTCAATATACTCCTCCCCTCTTAACCACACCCCCAACCACGCCCCCAACCACACCCCCAACCACGCCCCCAACCCCCACCCCCCACCTCCCGAAATCGGAGGTCTCAAGGTTGGCAAGTATGGTTTACCATATCTAAACTTAGTCCAAACGTATAGTTTCTTTTGCTGGTAATGTTTTATTTTCTGTTTATTTATTTTATTATAATGCTTATTAAGGATCGGTACCAAATTCCCGGTACCTGGTAATCGATAGCGGTACCAATTTTTGTTGCTTTTGTATGTTTTAATAAATGTTAATTGTTCAATTACAATTGTATTTTTTTATGTAACATTTAAAAACAATCTGATTATGATAGCTGTGCTGTCCAGTTGCTATATCTTGTTTTATTATATGGGGCGGCATAGCTCGGTTGGTAGAGTGGCCGTGCCAGTAACTTGAGGGTTCCAGGTTCGATTCCCACTTTCGCCATCCTAGTCACTGCCGTTGTGACTAGGATGGGGTTCAGAGAATCTGGAGAAATCACTGCACGTAAGCAGCTAAGCCTGTGACGTTCGATCCCTCAGGCTGTACTGCATCAACAAGCGACATCAGTGTGTAAAGGATATCACCACATGGGCTCAGGAACACTTCAGAAACGCACTGTCAGTAACTACAGTTGGTCGCTACATCTGTAAGTGCAAGTTAAAACTCTCCTATGCAAGGCGAAAACCGTTTATCAACAACACCCAGAAACGCCGTCGGTTTTGCTGGGCCTGAGCTCATCTAAGATGGACTGATACAAAGTGGAAAAGTGTTCTGTGGTCTGACAAGTCCACATTTCAAATTGTTTTTGGAAACTGTGGACATCATGTCCTCCGGGCCAAACAGGTAAAGAACCATCCGGATTGTTCTAGGCGCAAAGTTCAAAAGCCAGCATCTGTGATGGTATGGGGGTGTATTAGTGCCCAAGGCATGGGTAACTTACACATCTGTGAAGGCGCCATTAATGCTGAAAGGTACATACAGGTTTTGGAGCAACATATGTTGCCATCCAAGCAACGTTACCATGGACGCCCCTGCTTATTTCAGCAAGACAATGCCAAGCCACGTGTTAAATCAACGTGGCTTCATAGTAAAAGAATGCGGGTACTAGACTGGCCTGCCTGTAGTCCAGACCTGTCTCCCATTGAAAATGTGTGGCGCATTATGAAGCCTAAAATACCACAACGGAGACCCCCGGACTGTTGAACAACTTAAGCTGTACACCAAGCAAGAATGGGAAAGAATTCCACCTTAGCTTAGAAAGCTTAGAAAATGTGTCTCCTCAGTTCCCAAACATTTACTGAGTGTTGTTAATAGAAAAGGTGATGTAACACAGTGGTGAACATGCCCTTTCCCAACTACTTTGGCACGTGTTGCAGCCATGAAAAAATAAAGTTTATCAGTTTGAACACAAAATATATTTTGTCTTTGTAGCATATTCAACTGAATATGGGTTGAAAATGATTTGCAAATCATTGTATTCCGTTTATATTTACATCTAACACAATTTCCCAACTCATATGGAAACAGGGTTTGTAGTTTTACGTTTTGACTATTTTTCGCCTTTGTAACATACGAGTATATTCCTTTCATCTGGTGTATGTTTTATTTTTATTTTTTTTTTAAACAAAGTTTTATACAAAACTATTAATTTTTTAACAAATGTACAGTATATTTAAATAAAATACATATTTCAAAATAAGGATCATGTTTATACATATATTTTTTTCCACGTATTTAAACAAAATGCATGTTTGAAATACATTTTATTATTGCTACACTGCAAAAAAAGTAAGGTTAGGTAATCAAAAATATTATTCTTAAACACTACAGCTTGCTGCTGTGATAAAGTAAGTTTTTCACGGTTTTGAACATAGTTTTATCAGGACAAATGTTTCTATAGTGAATATAATTTTACGACAACAGTAACTACCCAGTGAAATCAACTTTAAATTTAATAAGTGTTTTATTAGTCAATGTCTCCTTTGTCCCACTAAATTTTTTTTATTATTTTTTTTTTAATACTTCAGTGTTTAAAAATCCCTTTCCAACAATTACAAGTTGTTCTTTTCTCATTACCCGTGGCTGCAATAATGCGGCCACTGTGTGTTTGTTTTAATGAGCCTGGTCCAAATGAGGCAAAAAATAAAAAAACAGTCAAATAAAGAAAAAGGTAATATTGCTGAGTCAGCCTCCTCGGGGTTTCCACCCCCTCTCGCCTGTAATGACTTCTGTAAGCTAAATAAACCTGCCTGGCCCAAATGTATAAATAACAATAAACAACCGCCGTGAGCGCTGCGTTTTATGGCTAAGCAGAACAATAACACAACAATATACAACATATATACACGTTAAAATGTTCCTCCTGGATGGAATTTACAGAGACACGCTGTAGTCACTCTTATGACCACATGAGAACAACTTTTTTATATTACTTTGGACTTTTTTATCTTTTTGTTTTCGTCACACTTTCTTCTCCAAACTTTGAGAGCTGGCCCCAACAGGAATGCATTGGTAAATATATATATGTGTGTGTGTGTGTGTATATATATATATATATAATTTAAAAAAAATTAAAAAATACATGTGTATTTTTTTAAATGATGCTATGTTTTACAATGTAATTTCACCATTATCCTGAAATATTTATATTATCTTATAAAAAATTACTTAAATATATATATACATCAAATTTTGTATTAAAATATATATTTGAATCTATAACAATTTGTTGTATTTCACTGTAAAAAAAAAAAGTCTCAAATAACATATGTATTTAGTGTAAATATTTAGTCTTATTTCAAACATATTAGGTTGAAATATTGAATTTAATTTTATTTAAAAGTTATATATTTTTTAATTTTATTATTACACTGTTGGAAAAAGTCTAAAATATTATTTCAAAATATGGATTATGTTTAAATACTATATTTAGTTTTACTTAAACATGTGTTTTAAACTATTATTACGCTGTTAAAACATTTTAAAGTATTTTTAAAACTATGTATTAGGTTGAAATAGTAAATGTAGTTTAATTGAAAAGTTATATATATTTTTAACTATTTTATTATTACACTTTTGGAAAAAGTCAAAAATATTTCAAAATATGGATTAGGTTTAAGTACTATATTTAGTTTTACTTAAAACATGTATTCTAAATTATTATTACACTTAAAACATTTTAAAGTATTTTTAAAATGATGTACAGTATTAGGTTGAAATAGTAAATTTAGTTTTATTTAAAAGTTATATATATTTTTAACTTTTTTATTATTACACTGTTAGAAAAAGTCAAAAATAATATTTAAAAATGTGCATTAGTTAAAATATTTTATACAGGTATACATAGATGTTTTAATAACATTTAATTATTATTTACATTATATTATGTGTTGATATAGTTATTTTTTTAAACTATTATTACACTGTTAAAACATTTTAAAGTACTTTTTAAAAAGTATGTATTAGGTTGAAATAGTAAATTTAGTTTAAGTTAAAAGTTATATATATTTTTTTACCTATTTTATTATTACAGTGTTGGAAAAAATCCAATTTAAAAATATGGATTAGGTTTAAATATGACATTTAGTTTTACTAAAACATGTATTTTCAAGCTATTAATATTTTACACTGTTGGAAAAAGTCAAAAATAATTAAAAAATATATAGATTAGGTTTAAATGTTACATGTATTTTTAAACTATTAATATTACGCTGTTAAAAAAAGTCAAAAATATTTAAAAATGTGTATTAGTTAAAATATTTTAAAATAGGTATATATAGATGTTTTAATAAGATATATTTATTATTATTTACAATATATTATATGTTGATATAGTTATTTTTTAAACTATTATTACATTGTTAAAACATTTTAAAGTATTTTTAAAAAACTATGTATTAGGTTGAAATAGTAAATTTAGTTTAAGTTAAAAGTTATATATATTTTTAACTATTTTATTAATACACTGTTAGAAAAAGTCAAAAATCATATTAAAAAATATGGATTAGGTTTAAATATTACATTTAGTTTTACATAAAACATGTATTTTTAAGCTATTAATATTTTACACTGTTGGGAAAAAGTCAAAAATAATATTTAAAAATATGGATGACATTAAAATGTATTTTATCTAGGTATATATAGATGTTTTAATAAAATATATTTATTATTATTTACATTATGTTATATAATTATATTACTTATACCATTTTTTTAGTCTTATTTAACATTTTTGTTTCTTAAACTGTATTATTTTACTATGCTGGGGAAAAAAAAACGACTGACTTTACGGTAAAAAAAATAACGAAAAAACAGTCTGCTCAATCGCCACAATTTTATTGTAAAAATCAAATTGATAGGTTTTCCATTTACAGCAATTCAGTATTAAATTCATGTAAATATTACGATAAAATGCTGGGCTGACAGTTTTTTCTATGTAAAATTTTTTTTTTTTTCAAAACCCTAATAAATTTTACCCGCACACAAATGTCAGGTGATCTCTGCAGTTAAGTAAACGAGGTGTGAGTGTAAAAGAATCACCTTGCTGTTGTCGGGGCTGAGGGGATGATGTCAGCCATGACTTGATGAGCAGGCAGGATGCTGCACTGACATCATCCCTGCATCGCCGCTTCCATTTGCTGCTGAATTATTGACGTGTTTCCCGGCGCTCCCGTTGTTTCCGTACGCCAACACGACAGCGAGCGGGAAGGAATGACGAGTCACCGCAGTGCGCCGCGACGACCCCGACTTTTCAGAAACCTGATGAGGTGGTCCTGATGAGACAGCACAAGGATGCGTAACGCTCCTACGCCGCCTCATGTCCACCATGGGGCACCTTCCAGCCTTTTATTTCCTTCGCCGCTTTAGACAGAACATCAAATGTTTTCTCCGAAGGAAATGATGGAAACATGATTTTATCTGTTCCAGGGTCAAACTGCTCTTATAAAACTGTTATTATATTAACTGTACATAAAATGTAAGTCATTTCCTCGTCTACAGTCCCGCTTGTAACCCTAAAAAAAAAAAACCGCTGAATATTTTCACGGCCGTATTCTTCCATGAACTTCACAACGCAAATATGTGACAAGTTTACGAGAACGTTCAGTAACAAATTGTCCGGGAAAAGCTGTGCTGATGCTGAGAGACGTTGTTGCCGGGCAGAAAAAGTAATTAACATACACTATATTGCCAAAAGTATTTGGCCACCTGCCTTGACTAACATATGAACTTGAAGTGCCATCTCGTTCCTAACCCATAGGGTTTCAATATGATGTCGGTCCACCTTTTGCAGCTATTACAACTTCAACTCTTCTGGGAAGGCTGTCCACAAGGTTGCGGAGTGTGTTTATAGGAATTTTCCACCATTCTTCCAAAAGCGCACACTGATGTTGGTGGAAAAGGCCTGGCTCTCAGTCTCCGTTCCAATTCATCACAAAGGTGTTCTATCGGGTTCAAGTTAGGACTCTGTGCAGGCCAGTCAAGTTCATCCACACCAGACTCTGTCATCCATGTCTTTATGGACCTTGCTTTGTGCACTGGTGCACAGTCACAATTATTTCTATTTTAGTATACCTTTTGTATTATTATTATTGATGAATGACTTATTAGTCAATTCATTTTATTGGTGTTGATTGATATGTACTGTATGTATGTATGTATGTTTGTTAACATATACTGTAAGTATGTGTGTGTGTGTGTGTGTGTGTGTGTGTGTGTGTGTGTGTGTGTGTGTGTGTATATATATATATATATATATATATATATATATATATATGTGTGTGTGTGTGTATATATATGTATATATTCATGTGTGTGTGTATATATATATGTATGTATGTGTGTGTGTGATGTGTATGTATATATACCAGTGACGTGCGGTGAGGTTGATGGCTGGTGAGGCACTGACTTCATCACAGTCAGATTTACAAACATATGAACCCTAAAGAGTATCTTATTCACCATTTGATTGGCAGCAGTTAACGGGTTATGTTTAAAAGCTCATAACAGCATTCTTCCCTGCTTGTCACTCAGCATCAAGGGTTAAATCACCAAAAATGATTCCCGGGCGCGGCGCCGCTGCTGCCCACTGCTCCCCTCACCTCCCAGGGGGTGAACAAGGGGATGGGTCAAATGCAGACGACAAATTTCACCACACCTAGTGTGTGTGTGACAATCATTGGTACTTTAACTTAACTTTAACTTTACACATACAAACTGTAGCACACAAAAAAGCACATTTAATAAAAAAACGTTATTATGGTCTTACCTTTACTTATAAGTGCGCCGCTGTTGTGCTGATTAATGAACCCCCTGATGGGAGTTTGTATCAACTAAAGCCCTCACTTCAACTTTCCACGTGCAAGATTGAATCTATTTAAAAAAGTGTAACCGAGGGTTTATAAATGTCGCCTATACTGTATGAAACTACAAAATAACAAACACGGAGGCTCCAGTTTACACGAGGACCACTTTATTTACCTTCTTTCAAAAACCTCCGCAACGTGTCATCACTTCTGCTCTTAGCGCCTTCAAAATAAGAGCTCAAGGCATATACTGTATAACAGCGCATAACAGGAACTTAACATCACAAAGAGGAAAGCCCATGAAAATAGGTTACAAAAGTTATTTAATAAGAAGCCAAAAAGTGCAAAAACAATAATGTTCGTGTTGGAGGAGTTGTGAATTAGATACACCTGCAGTCTGCAGGCGTACCTAATGTTGTGGCCCAGCAGTCATTCGCAACTCCTCCAACACGAACATTATTGTTTTTGCACTTTTTGGCTTCTTATGAAATAACTTTTTTAAATAGATTCAATCTTGCACGTGGAAAGTTTAAGTGTGGGCTTTAGTTGATATAACAATTCTACGGCAGGGGTGCAGGAGGCGTGGCTACTGGAGCCTCAGCCAGTGCGTCTTTTGCAGCCGTTTTATGATCGCTCAGCACAAGAAATACTTTACACACATACAGTTGTTGACAAAATACACTGTACATTATATACCTCAGCTAACTAAAATAT